>NW_027555012.1:0-170908 GCF_964656455.1 Halichoerus grypus | reverse complement strand
GTACCATTCGAGAGGGTGTGTGTGCCGCCTTAAACACAGCCACCTAACTCGAAGGAAAAACTCGGTTGAGAGCCTGTGCTGCAGGTAAAACAGCTGCTCCTGAGGGTGGCAGCATTTTGTGGTGTGCGTGCGTGAGAGCACTGCAAGGGAGTCCAAAGCTTTTTGCGAGTGAGACTCAGGCCCCTGCGAAAGGCAGAACACGACTCCCCATGTGTTTGACCAAGCTAGCACGGCAGCCCCACATTTGCATGGCAGTCTAATAGCTAGCGTTCTAACTCGAAGAAACAACACGGTAGAGAAATCGTGCTTTAGCTACCATCCACGTCTCTGAGGGAGGAAGCACTTTCCAGGCTACCGTGGGTGAGAGCCTGGGGAACGGGTTCCTTACGTGAGACCGAGGGAGAAGAAGTCCGGGCCAGAAGGCACCTCTCGACTCAGCTCTTGTTACCTGAAGCTAACACTACTGCTCCATGTGTGCATAGGAATGCTAAGTGCTCCACACTGTTTTGGCAGAAAGAAGCCGGTCAAGAATCCCAGCTTCAGCTCATTCGCCTCTCCACAGGGTGGCAGGATTTTCAACTCTGCTTGAGTGCAAACCCGGGGAATGAGTCCCAGCAGAATTCCGAGGCAGAAATAAGCATGGGCAGGAGGCAGCTATCGACTCAACTCTTGTTTCGGGAAACTAGATCGGCTCTCCCGTGTGTGCGTGTAGTCCTAAGTGCCATCCACCCAACGGAAAGGAACAAAAGTGCGGAGGACCCGTGCCTCAGCAAAGATCGCCCTTCCTGAGCGTGCACTTCATCTGTTGTGTGTTTTTGTGAAAGCATGAGAAATGGAACCTAAACGTAACTCGGAGTGAGAAGCAGGCCTGGAAGGAAGGCTGCTGTCGACTCCCCTCTTGTTTGAGGAGATTAGCACTGCTGTACCCTGTGTGCCTGGAAGCCTAGTTCCCAGGCTACTAACACCAAGAATCAATGCTATAGAGTTACTGCGCTTGAGTTAACATTGCCGTTCCTGAAGCCAGAGGAATTTGACAGTGCTCGTGTCTGTCTGAGAGCCCGGGGAAAGGGTCCCATACGTGAAATGGAGTGAGAAACAGGCCGGAGCGGAAGGCAGTTCTCAACTCACCTCTTGTTTATGAGGCTAGTACCCTTGCCCCGGGTGTGCCTGCAGGGCTAAAGCCAACCACCTAACTCAAAGGAACAACTCTGTAGAGATTTCCTGCTTCGGCTAAAGTAGCCATGCCGGAGGGTGGACGCATTTTGCTGTGTGCATGCGTGAGCGCACTGCAAGTGAGTCCAGACCCATTTTCCGTGTGGGACTCAGGCCCCGGCAGAAGGCAGAACATGACTCCCCACTTGTTTCCTGAGGCTAGCACTGCGGCCCCACTTTTGCATGGAAGTCTAATAGCAAGCGTTCTTTTTTTTAATTATTATTTAATGTTTTTATTGTTATGTTAATCCCCATACATTACATCATTAGTTTTAGATATAGTGTTCCATGGTTCATTGTTTGTGCATAACACCCAGTGCTCCATGCAGAACGTGCCCTGCTCAATACCCATCACCAGGCTAAGCCATCCTCCCAGCCCCCTCCCCTCTAGAACCCTCAGTTTGTTTTTCAGAGTCCATCATCTCTCATGGTTCTTCTCCCCCTCCGATTTTCCCCCCTTCATTCTTCCCCTCCTGCTACATTCTTCTTCTTCTTTTTTTCTTTCTTAACATATATTGCATTATTTGTTTCAGAGGTACAGATCTGAGATTCAACAGTCTTGCACAATTCACAGCGCTTACCAGAACACATACCCTCCACAGTGTCCAACACCCAGTGACCCCATCCCTCCCACCCCACCCCCCACTCTAGCAACCCTCAGTTTGTTTCCTGAGATTAAGAATTCCTCATATCAGTGAGGTCATATGATACATGTCTTTCTCGGTTTGACTTATTTCGCTCAGCATGATACCCTCCAGTTCCATCCACGTCGTTGCAGATGGCAAGATCTCATTCCTTTTGATGGCTGCATAATATTCCATTGTATATATATATATACCCCCTCTTCTTTATCCATTCATCTGTTGGTGGACATGGCTCTTTCCACAGTTTGGCTATTGTGGACATTCATAGCAAGCGTTCTAACTCGGAGAAACAACACTGAAGAGAAACCGTGCTTTAGCTACCGACGACCTCTATGTGGGAGGAAGCAGTTTAGGGTGTACGGTGGGTGAGAGCCTGGGGACGGGTTCCGTTTCGTGAAATCGAGGGAGAGACAGGCCGGAGAGAAGGCAGCTCTCAACTCAAACCATGGTTATGGGGCTAGTACCGTTGCCCCGGGTGTGTGTGCAGGCTTCATGAAAACTGCCTAACTCGAAGGAAAAACTCGCTGGAGAATCCATGCTTCAGCTAAAAGAGCCGCTCCTGAGGGTGGAAGCATTTTGTTGTGTGCGTGCATGAGAGCACTGCAAGGGAGTCCAAAGCTTTTTGTGAATGAGCCTCAGGCCCCAGCAGAAGGCAGAACACGACTCCCCATGTATTTCATCACGCTAGCACGGCAGCCCCACTTTTGCATGGAAGTCTAACAGCTAGTGTTCTCACTCGAAGAAACAACACTGTAGAGAAACCGTGCTTTAGCTACCGTCGACCTCTAGACGGAGGAAGCATTACACGGAGTACCGTGGCTGAGAGCCTGGGGAACGGGTTCCATACGTGAAACCAAGGGAGAAATAGGTCCGGGCACAAGGCACCTCTGGACTCAGCTCTTGCTACCTGAAGCTAAGACTACTGCTCCATGTGTGCTTGGAATGCTATGTGCTCGACCCTGACTGGGAAGAAACAAGCCTGTAAAGAATCCCAGCTGCAGCTCATTCGCCTACCAGGCTACTAACACCAAGAATCAATGCTGTAGCCTTACTGCGCTTTAGCTACCATTGCCGTTCCTGAAGCCGCAGGAGTTGTATAGTGCTCGTGTATGAGAGACCGGGGAAAGGGTCCCATACGTGAAATGGAGTGAGAAACAGGCCGGTGCGGAAGGCAGCTCTCAACTCACCTCTTGTTTATGAGGCTAGTCCCCTTGCCCCGGGTGTGCCTGCAGGCCATAAGCCAACCACCTAACTCAAAGGAACAACTCTGTAGGGAATTCCTGCTTCGGCTAAAAGAGCCATGCCTCAGGGTGGACGCATTGTGTGGTGTGCATGCGTGAGTGCACAGCAAGGGAGTCCAAAACCATTTTCCTTGTGAGACCCAGGCCCCGGAAGAAGCCAGAACACGACTCCCCACTTGCTCCATGAAACTACTACTGCGGCCCCACTTTTGAATGGAAGTCTAATAGCTAGCTTTCTAACTCGAACAAACAACACTGTAGACAAACCGTGCTTTAGCTACCGTCGACCTCTCTGTGGGCGAAGCAGTTTAGGGTGTACTGTGGCTGAGAGCCTGGGGACGGTTTCAATATCGTAATATCGGGGGAGAGACAGGCCGGTACAGAAGGCAGCTCTCAACCCACATCATGGTTATGGGGCTAGTACCGTTGCCCAGGGTAAACACAGCCACCTAACTCGAAGGAGAATCTCGGTTCAGAGCTTGTGCGTCAGGTCAAACAGCTGCTCCTGAGGGTGGCAGCATTTTGTTGTGTGCGTGCGTGAGAGCACTGCAAGGAAGTCCAAAGCTTTTTGCGAGCGAGACTCAGGCCCCAGCGAAAGGCAGAACACGACTCCCCATGTGTTTCATCACGCTAGCACGGCAGCCCCACTTTTGCATGGAAGTCTAATAGCTAGCGTTCTAACTCGAAGAAACTACACAGCAGAGAAACCGTGCTTTAGCTACCGTCGACCTCTCTGTGGGCGAAGCAGTTTAGGGTGTACTGTGGCTGAGAGCCTGGGCACAGTTTCAATATCATAATATCGGGGAGAGGCAGGCCGGTACAGAAGGCAGCTCTCAACACACATCATGGTTATGGGGCTGCTACCGTTCGCCAGGGTGTGTGTGCAGGCTTCAACACAGCCACCTAACTCGAAGGAAAACTTGATTGAGAGCCTGTGCTTCAGGTAAAACAGGTGCTCCTGAGGGTGGCAGCATTTTGTTGTGTGCGTGCGTGAGAGTAGTGCAAGGGAGTCCAAAGCTTTTTGCGAGTGAGACTCAGGCCCCAGCAAAAGGCAGAACACGACTCCCCATGTGTTTGACCAAGCTAGCACGGCAGCCCCACATTTGCATGGCAGTCTAATAGCTAGCGTTCTAACTCGAAGAAACAACACTGTAGAGAAACCGTGCTTTAGCTACCGTCGACCTCTCTGTGGGCGGAGCAGTTTAGGGTGTACTGTGGCTGAGAGCCTGGGGACGGTTTCAATATCGTAATATCGGGGAGAGACAGGCCGGTACAGAAGGCAGCTCTTAACTCACATCCTGGTTATGGGGCTAGTACCATTCGAGAGGGTGTGTGTGCCGCCTTAAACACAGCCACCTAACTCGAAGGAAAAACTCGGTTGAGAGCCTGTGCTGCAGGTAAAACAGCTGCTCCTGAGGGTGGCAGCATTTTGTGGTGTGCGTGCGTGAGAGCACTGCAAGGGAGTCCAAAGCTTTTTGCGAGTGAGACTCAGGCCCCTGCGAAAGGCAGAACACGACTCCCCATGTGTTTGACCAAGCTAGCACGGCAGCCCCACATTTGCATGGCAGTCTAATAGCTAGCGTTCTAACTCGAAGAAACAACACGGTAGAGAAATCGTGCTTTAGCTACCATCCACGTCTCTGAGGGAGGAAGCACTTTCCAGGCTACCGTGGGTGAGAGCCTGGGGAACGGGTTCCTTACGTGAGACCGAGGGAGAAGAAGTCCGGGCCAGAAGGCACCTCTCGACTCAGCTCTTGTTACCTGAAGCTAACACTACTGCTCCATGTGTGCATAGGAATGCTAAGTGCTCCACACTGTTTTGGCAGAAAGAAGCCGGTCAAGAATCCCAGCTTCAGCTCATTCGCCTCTCCACAGGGTGGCAGGGTTTTCAACTCTGCTTGAGTGCAAACCCGGGGAATGAGTCCCAGCAGAATTCCGAGGCAGAAATAAGCATGGGCAGGAGGCAGCTATCGACTCAACTCTTGTTTCGGGAAACTAGATCGGCTCTCCCGTGTGTGCGTGTAGTCCTAAGTGCCATCCACCCAACGGAAAGGAACAAAAGTGCGGAGGACCCGTGCCTCAGCAAAGATCGCCCTTCCTGAGCGTGCACTTCATCTGTTGTGTGTTTTTGTGAAAGCATGAGAAATGGAACCTAAACGTAACTCGGAGTGAGAAGCAGGCCTGGAAGGAAGGCTGCTGTCGACTCCCCTCTTGTTTGAGGAGATTAGCACTGCTGTACCCTGTGTGCCTGGAAGCCTAGTTCCCAGGCTACTAACACCAAGAATCAATGCTATAGAGTTACTGCGCTTGAGTTAACATTGCCGTTCCTGAAGCCAGAGGAATTTGACAGTGCTCGTGTCTGTCTGAGAGCCCGGGGAAAGGGTCCCATACGTGAAATGGAGTGAGAAACAGGCCGGAGCGGAAGGCAGTTCTCAACTCACCTCTTGTTTATGAGGCTAGTACCCTTGCCCCGGGTGTGCCTGCAGGGCTAAAGCCAACCACCTAACTCAAAGGAACAACTCTGTAGAGATTTCCTGCTTCGGCTAAAGTAGCCATGCCGGAGGGTGGACGCATTTTGCTGTGTGCATGCGTGAGCGCACTGCAAGTGAGTCCAGACCCATTTTCCGTGTGGGACTCAGGCCCCGGCAGAAGGCAGAACATGACTCCCCACTTGTTTCCTGAGGCTAGCACTGCGGCCCCACTTTTGCATGGAAGTCTAATAGCAAGCGTTCTTTTTTTTAATTATTATTTAATGTTTTTATTGTTATGTTAATCCCCATACATTACATCATTAGTTTTAGATATAGTGTTCCATGGTTCATTGTTTGTGCATAACACCCAGTGCTCCATGCAGAACGTGCCCTGCTCAATACCCATCACCAGGCTAAGCCATCCTCCCAGCCCCCTCCCCTCTAGAACCCTCAGTTTGTTTTTCAGAGTCCATCATCTCTCATGGTTCTTCTCCCCCTCCGATTTTCCCCCCTTCATTCTTCCCCTCCTGCTGCATTCTTCTTCTTCTTTTTTTCTTTCTTAACATATATTGCATTATTTGTTTCAGAGGTACAGATCTGAGATTCAACAGTCTTGCACAATTCACAGCGCTTACCAGAACACATACCCTCCACAGTGTCCAACACCCAGTGACCCCATCCCTCCCACCCCACCCCCCACTCTAGCAACCCTCAGTTTGTTTCCTGAGATTAAGAATTCCTCATATCAGTGAGGTCATATGATACATGTCTTTCTCGGTTTGACTTATTTCGCTCAGCATGATACCCTCCAGTTCCATCCACGTCGTTGCAGATGGCAAGATCTCATTCCTTTTGATGGCTGCATAATATTCCATTGTATATATATATATACCCCCTCTTCTTTATCCATTCATCTGTTGGTGGACATGGCTCTTTCCACAGTTTGGCTATTGTGGACATTCATAGCAAGCGTTCTAACTCGGAGAAACAACACTGAAGAGAAACCGTGCTTTAGCTACCGACGACCTCTATGTGGGAGGAAGCAGTTTAGGGTGTACGGTGGGTGAGAGCCTGGGGACGGGTTCCGTTTCGTGAAATCGAGGGAGAGACAGGCCGGAGAGAAGGCAGCTCTCAACTCAAACCATGGTTATGGGGCTAGTACCGTTGCCCCGGGTGTGTGTGCAGGCTTCATGAAAACTGCCTAACTCGAAGGAAAAACTCGCTGGAGAATCCATGCTTCAGCTAAAAGAGCCGCTCCTGAGGGTGGAAGCATTTTGTTGTGTGCGTGCATGAGAGCACTGCAAGGGAGTCCAAAGCTTTTTGTGAATGAGCCTCAGGCCCCAGCAGAAGGCAGAACACGACTCCCCATGTATTTCATCACGCTAGCACGGCAGCCCCACTTTTGCATGGAAGTCTAACAGCTAGTGTTCTCACTCGAAGAAACAACACTGTAGAGAAACCGTGCTTTAGCTACCGTCGACCTCTAGACGGAGGAAGCATTACACGGAGTACCGTGGCTGAGAGCCTGGGGAACGGGTTCCATACGTGAAACCAAGGGAGAAATAGGTCCGGGCACAAGGCACCTCTGGACTCAGCTCTTGCTACCTGAAGCTAAGACTACTGCTCCATGTGTGCTTGGAATGCTATGTGCTCGACCCTGACTGGGAAGAAACAAGCCTGTAAAGAATCCCAGCTGCAGCTCATTCGCCTACCAGGCTACTAACACCAAGAATCAATGCTGTAGCCTTACTGCGCTTTAGCTACCATTGCCGTTCCTGAAGCCGCAGGAGTTGTATAGTGCTCGTGTATGAGAGACCGGGGAAAGGGTCCCATACGTGAAATGGAGTGAGAAACAGGCCGGTGCGGAAGGCAGCTCTCAACTCACCTCTTGTTTATGAGGCTAGTCCCCTTGCCCCGGGTGTGCCTGCAGGCCATAAGCCAACCACCTAACTCAAAGGAACAACTCTGTAGGGAATTCCTGCTTCGGCTAAAAGAGCCATGCCTCAGGGTGGACGCATTGTGTGGTGTGCATGCGTGAGTGCACAGCAAGGGAGTCCAAAACCATTTTCCTTGTGAGACCCAGGCCCCGGAAGAAGCCAGAACACGACTCCCCACTTGCTCCATGAAACTACTACTGCGGCCCCACTTTTGAATGGAAGTCTAATAGCTAGCTTTCTAACTCGAACAAACAACACTGTAGACAAACCGTGCTTTAGCTACCGTCGACCTCTCTGTGGGCGAAGCAGTTTAGGGTGTACTGTGGCTGAGAGCCTGGGGACGGTTTCAATATCGTAATATCGGGGGAGAGACAGGCCGGTACAGAAGGCAGCTCTCAACCCACATCATGGTTATGGGGCTAGTACCGTTGCCCAGGGTAAACACAGCCACCTAACTCGAAGGAGAATCTCGGTTCAGAGCTTGTGCGTCAGGTCAAACAGCTGCTCCTGAGGGTGGCAGCATTTTGTTGTGTGCGTGCGTGAGAGCACTGCAAGGAAGTCCAAAGCTTTTTGCGAGCGAGACTCAGGCCCCAGCGAAAGGCAGAACACGACTCCCCATGTGTTTCATCACGCTAGCACGGCAGCCCCACTTTTGCATGGAAGTCTAATAGCTAGCGTTCTAACTCGAAGAAACTACACAGCAGAGAAACCGTGCTTTAGCTACCGTCGACCTCTCTGTGGGCGAAGCAGTTTAGGGTGTACTGTGGCTGAGAGCCTGGGCACAGTTTCAATATCATAATATCGGGGAGAGGCAGGCCGGTACAGAAGGCAGCTCTCAACACACATCATGGTTATGGGGCTGCTACCGTTCGCCAGGGTGTGTGTGCAGGCTTCAACACAGCCACCTAACTCGAAGGAAAACTTGATTGAGAGCCTGTGCTTCAGGTAAAACAGGTGCTCCTGAGGGTGGCAGCATTTTGTTGTGTGCGTGCGTGAGAGTAGTGCAAGGGAGTCCAAAGCTTTTTGCGAGTGAGACTCAGGCCCCAGCAAAAGGCAGAACACGACTCCCCATGTGTTTGACCAAGCTAGCACGGCAGCCCCACATTTGCATGGCAGTCTAATAGCTAGCGTTCTAACTCGAAGAAACAACACTGTAGAGAAACCGTGCTTTAGCTACCGTCGACCTCTCTGTGGGCGGAGCAGTTTAGGGTGTACTGTGGCTGAGAGCCTGGGGACGGTTTCAATATCGTAATATCGGGGAGAGACAGGCCGGTACAGAAGGCAGCTCTTAACTCACATCCTGGTTATGGGGCTAGTACCATTCGAGAGGGTGTGTGTGCCGCCTTAAACACAGCCACCTAACTCGAAGGAAAAACTCGGTTGAGAGCCTGTGCTGCAGGTAAAACAGCTGCTCCTGAGGGTGGCAGCATTTTGTGGTGTGCGTGCGTGAGAGCACTGCAAGGGAGTCCAAAGCTTTTTGCGAGTGAGACTCAGGCCCCTGCGAAAGGCAGAACACGACTCCCCATGTGTTTGACCAAGCTAGCACGGCAGCCCCACATTTGCATGGCAGTCTAATAGCTAGCGTTCTAACTCGAAGAAACAACACGGTAGAGAAATCGTGCTTTAGCTACCATCCACGTCTCTGAGGGAGGAAGCACTTTCCAGGCTACCGTGGGTGAGAGCCTGGGGAACGGGTTCCTTACGTGAGACCGAGGGAGAAGAAGTCCGGGCCACAAGGCACCTCTCGACTCAGCTCTTGTTACCTGAAGCTAACACTACTGCTCCATGTGTGCATAGGAATGCTAAGTGCTCCACACTGTTTTGGCAGAAAGAAGCCGGTCAAGAATCCCAGCTTCAGCTCATTCGCCTCTCCACAGGGTGGCAGGGTTTTCAACTCTGCTTGAGTGCAAACCCGGGGAATGAGTCCCAGCAGAATTCCGAGGCAGAAATAAGCATGGGCAGGAGGCAGCTATCGACTCAACTCTTGTTTCGGGAAACTAGATCGGCTCTCCCGTGTGTGCGTGTAGTCCTAAGTGCCATCCACCCAACGGAAAGGAACAAAAGTGCGGAGGACCCGTGCCTCAGCAAAGATCGCCCTTCCTGAGCGTGCACTTCATCTGTTGTGTGTTTTTGTGAAAGCATGAGAAATGGAACCTAAACGTAACTCGGAGTGAGAAGCAGGCCTGGAAGGAAGGCTGCTGTCGACTCCCCTCTTGTTTGAGGAGATTAGCACTGCTGTACCCTGTGTGCCTGGAAGCCTAGTTCCCAGGCTACTAACACCAAGAATCAATGCTATAGAGTTACTGCGCTTGAGTTAACATTGCCGTTCCTGAAGCCAGAGGAATTTGACAGTGCTCGTGTCTGTCTGAGAGCCCGGGGAAAGGGTCCCATACGTGAAATGGAGTGAGAAACAGGCCGGAGCGGAAGGCAGTTCTCAACTCACCTCTTGTTTATGAGGCTAGTACCCTTGCCCCGGGTGTGCCTGCAGGGCTAAAGCCAACCACCTAACTCAAAGGAACAACTCTGTAGAGATTTCCTGCTTCGGCTAAAGTAGCCATGCCGGAGGGTGGACGCATTTTGCTGTGTGCATGCGTGAGCGCACTGCAAGTGAGTCCAGACCCATTTTCCGTGTGGGACTCAGGCCCCGGCAGAAGGCAGAACATGACTCCCCACTTGTTTCCTGAGGCTAGCACTGCGGCCCCACTTTTGCATGGAAGTCTAATAGCAAGCGTTCTTTTTTTTAATTATTATTTAATGTTTTTATTGTTATGTTAATCCCCATACATTACATCATTAGTTTTAGATATAGTGTTCCATGGTTCATTGTTTGTGCATAACACCCAGTGCTCCATGCAGAACGTGCCCTGCTCAATACCCATCACCAGGCTAAGCCATCCTCCCAGCCCCCTCCCCTCTAGAACCCTCAGTTTGTTTTTCAGAGTCCATCATCTCTCATGGTTCTTCTCCCCCTCCGATTTTCCCCCCTTCATTCTTCCCCTCCTGCTGCATTCTTCTTCTTCTTTTTTTCTTTCTTAACATATATTGCATTATTTGTTTCAGAGGTACAGATCTGAGATTCAACAGTCTTGCACAATTCACAGCGCTTACCAGAACACATACCCTCCACAGTGTCCATCACCCAGTCACCCCATCCCTCCCACCCCACCCCCCACTCTAGCAACCCTCAGTTTGTTTCCTGAGATTAAGAATTCCTCATATCAGTGAGGTCATATGATACATGTCTTTCTCGGTTTGACTTATTTCGCTCAGCATGATACCCTCCAGTTCCATCCACGTCGTTGCAGATGGCAAGATCTCATTCCTTTTGATGGCTGCATAATATTCCATTGTATATATATATACCCCCTCTTCTTTATCCATTCATCTGTTGGTGGACATGGCTCTTTCCACAGTTTGGCTATTGTGGACATTCATAGCAAGCGTTCTAACTCGGAGAAACAACACTGAAGAGAAACCGTGCTTTAGCTACCGACGACCTCTATGTGGGAGGAAGCAGTTTAGGGTGTACGGTGGGTGAGAGCCTGGGGACGGGTTCCGTTTCGTGAAATCGAGGGAGAGACAGGCCGGAGAGAAGGCAGCTCTCAACTCAAACCATGGTTATGGGGCTAGTACCGTTGCCCCGGGTGTGTGTGCAGGCTTCATGAAAACTGCCTAACTCGAAGGAAAAACTCGCTGGAGAATCCATGCTTCAGCTAAAAGAGCCGCTCCTGAGGGTGGAAGCATTTTGTTGTGTGCGTGCATGAGAGCACTGCAAGGGAGTCCAAAGCTTTTTGTGAATGAGCCTCAGGCCCCAGCAGAAGGCAGAACACGACTCCCCATGTATTTCATCACGCTAGCACGGCAGCCCCACTTTTGCATGGAAGTCTAACAGCTAGTGTTCTCACTCGAAGAAACAACACTGTAGAGAAACCGTGCTTTAGCTACCGTCGACCTCTAGACGGAGGAAGCATTACACGGAGTACCGTGGCTGAGAGCCTGGGGAACGGGTTCCATACGTGAAACCAAGGGAGAAATAGGTCCGGGCACAAGGCACCTCTGGACTCAGCTCTTGCTACCTGAAGCTAAGACTACTGCTCCATGTGTGCTTGGAATGCTATGTGCTCGACCCTGACTGGGAAGAAACAAGCCTGTAAAGAATCCCAGCTGCAGCTCATTCGCCTACCAGGCTACTAACACCAAGAATCAATGCTGTAGCCTTACTGCGCTTTAGCTACCATTGCCGTTCCTGAAGCCGCAGGAGTTGTATAGTGCTCGTGTATGAGAGACCGGGGAAAGGGTCCCATACGTGAAATGGAGTGAGAAACAGGCCGGTGCGGAAGGCAGCTCTCAACTCACCTCTTGTTTATGAGGCTAGTCCCCTTGCCCCGGGTGTGCCTGCAGGCCATAAGCCAACCACCTAACTCAAAGGAACAACTCTGTAGGGAATTCCTGCTTCGGCTAAAAGAGCCATGCCTCAGGGTGGACGCATTGTGTGGTGTGCATGCGTGAGTGCACAGCAAGGGAGTCCAAAACCATTTTCCTTGTGAGACCCAGGCCCCGGAAGAAGCCAGAACACGACTCCCCACTTGCTCCATGAAACTACTACTGCGGCCCCACTTTTGAATGGAAGTCTAATAGCTAGCTTTCTAACTCGAACAAACAACACTGTAGACAAACCGTGCTTTAGCTACCGTCGACCTCTCTGTGGGCGAAGCAGTTTAGGGTGTACTGTGGCTGAGAGCCTGGGGACGGTTTCAATATCGTAATATCGGGGGAGAGACAGGCCGGTACAGAAGGCAGCTCTCAACCCACATCATGGTTATGGGGCTAGTACCGTTGCCCAGGGTAAACACAGCCACCTAACTCGAAGGAGAATCTCGGTTCAGAGCTTGTGCGTCAGGTCAAACAGCTGCTCCTGAGGGTGGCAGCATTTTGTTGTGTGCGTGCGTGAGAGCACTGCAAGGAAGTCCAAAGCTTTTTGCGAGCGAGACTCAGGCCCCAGCGAAAGGCAGAACACGACTCCCCATGTGTTTCATCACGCTAGCACGGCAGCCCCACTTTTGCATGGAAGTCTAATAGCTAGCGTTCTAACTCGAAGAAACTACACAGCAGAGAAACCGTGCTTTAGCTACCGTCGACCTCTCTGTGGGCGAAGCAGTTTAGGGTGTACTGTGGCTGAGAGCCTGGGCACAGTTTCAATATCATAATATCGGGGAGAGGCAGGCCGGTACAGAAGGCAGCTCTCAACACACATCATGGTTATGGGGCTGCTACCGTTCGCCAGGGTGTGTGTGCAGGCTTCAACACAGCCACCTAACTCGAAGGAAAACTTGATTGAGAGCCTGTGCTTCAGGTAAAACAGGTGCTCCTGAGGGTGGCAGCATTTTGTTGTGTGCGTGCGTGAGAGTAGTGCAAGGGAGTCCAAAGCTTTTTGCGAGTGAGACTCAGGCCCCAGCAAAAGGCAGAACACGACTCCCCATGTGTTTGACCAAGCTAGCACGGCAGCCCCACATTTGCATGGCAGTCTAATAGCTAGCGTTCTAACTCGAAGAAACAACACTGTAGAGAAACCGTGCTTTAGCTACCGTCGACCTCTCTGTGGGCGGAGCAGTTTAGGGTGTACTGTGGCTGAGAGCCTGGGGACGGTTTCAATATCGTAATATCGGGGAGAGACAGGCCGGTACAGAAGGCAGCTCTTAACTCACATCCTGGTTATGGGGCTAGTACCATTCGAGAGGGTGTGTGTGCCGCCTTAAACACAGCCACCTAACTCGAAGGAAAAACTCGGTTGAGAGCCTGTGCTGCAGGTAAAACAGCTGCTCCTGAGGGTGGCAGCATTTTGTGGTGTGCGTGCGTGAGAGCACTGCAAGGGAGTCCAAAGCTTTTTGCGAGTGAGACTCAGGCCCCTGCGAAAGGCAGAACACGACTCCCCATGTGTTTGACCAAGCTAGCACGGCAGCCCCACATTTGCATGGCAGTCTAATAGCTAGCGTTCTAACTCGAAGAAACAACACGGTAGAGAAATCGTGCTTTAGCTACCATCCACGTCTCTGAGGGAGGAAGCACTTTCCAGGCTACCGTGGGTGAGAGCCTGGGGAACGGGTTCCTTACGTGAGACCGAGGGAGAAGAAGTCCGGGCCAGAAGGCACCTCTCGACTCAGCTCTTGTTACCTGAAGCTAACACTACTGCTCCATGTGTGCATAGGAATGCTAAGTGCTCCACACTGTTTTGGCAGAAAGAAGCCGGTCAAGAATCCCAGCTTCAGCTCATTCGCCTCTCCACAGGGTGGCAGGATTTTCAACTCTGCTTGAGTGCAAACCCGGGGAATGAGTCCCAGCAGAATTCCGAGGCAGAAATAAGCATGGGCAGGAGGCAGCTATCGACTCAACTCTTGTTTCGGGAAACTAGATCGGCTCTCCCGTGTGTGCGTGTAGTCCTAAGTGCCATCCACCCAACGGAAAGGAACAAAAGTGCGGAGGACCCGTGCCTCAGCAAAGATCGCCCTTCCTGAGCGTGCACTTCATCTGTTGTGTGTTTTTGTGAAAGCATGAGAAATGGAACCTAAACGTAACTCGGAGTGAGAAGCAGGCCTGGAAGGAAGGCTGCTGTCGACTCCCCTCTTGTTTGAGGAGATTAGCACTGCTGTACCCTGTGTGCCTGGAAGCCTAGTTCCCAGGCTACTAACACCAAGAATCAATGCTATAGAGTTACTGCGCTTGAGTTAACATTGCCGTTCCTGAAGCCAGAGGAATTTGACAGTGCTCGTGTCTGTCTGAGAGCCCGGGGAAAGGGTCCCATACGTGAAATGGAGTGAGAAACAGGCCGGAGCGGAAGGCAGTTCTCAACTCACCTCTTGTTTATGAGGCTAGTACCCTTGCCCCGGGTGTGCCTGCAGGGCTAAAGCCAACCACCTAACTCAAAGGAACAACTCTGTAGAGATTTCCTGCTTCGGCTAAAGTAGCCATGCCGGAGGGTGGACGCATTTTGCTGTGTGCATGCGTGAGCGCACTGCAAGTGAGTCCAGACCCATTTTCCGTGTGGGACTCAGGCCCCGGCAGAAGGCAGAACATGACTCCCCACTTGTTTCCTGAGGCTAGCACTGCGGCCCCACTTTTGCATGGAAGTCTAATAGCAAGCGTTCTTTTTTTTAATTATTATTTAATGTTTTTATTGTTATGTTAATCCCCATACATTACATCATTAGTTTTAGATATAGTGTTCCATGGTTCATTGTTTGTGCATAACACCCAGTGCTCCATGCAGAACGTGCCCTGCTCAATACCCATCACCAGGCTAAGCCATCCTCCCAGCCCCCTCCCCTCTAGAACCCTCAGTTTGTTTTTCAGAGTCCATCATCTCTCATGGTTCTTCTCCCCCTCCGATTTTCCCCCCTTCATTCTTCCCCTCCTGCTACATTCTTCTTCTTCTTTTTTTCTTTCTTAACATATATTGCATTATTTGTTTCAGAGGTACAGATCTGAGATTCAACAGTCTTGCACAATTCACAGCGCTTACCAGAACACATACCCTCCACAGTGTCCAACACCCAGTGACCCCATCCCTCCCACCCCACCCCCCACTCTAGCAACCCTCAGTTTGTTTCCTGAGATTAAGAATTCCTCATATCAGTGAGGTCATATGATACATGTCTTTCTCGGTTTGACTTATTTCGCTCAGCATGATACCCTCCAGTTCCATCCACGTCGTTGCAGATGGCAAGATCTCATTCCTTTTGATGGCTGCATAATATTCCATTGTATATATATATATACCCCCTCTTCTTTATCCATTCATCTGTTGGTGGACATGGCTCTTTCCACAGTTTGGCTATTGTGGACATTCATAGCAAGCGTTCTAACTCGGAGAAACAACACTGAAGAGAAACCGTGCTTTAGCTACCGACGACCTCTATGTGGGAGGAAGCAGTTTAGGGTGTACGGTGGGTGAGAGCCTGGGGACGGGTTCCGTTTCGTGAAATCGAGGGAGAGACAGGCCGGAGAGAAGGCAGCTCTCAACTCAAACCATGGTTATGGGGCTAGTACCGTTGCCCCGGGTGTGTGTGCAGGCTTCATGAAAACTGCCTAACTCGAAGGAAAAACTCGCTGGAGAATCCATGCTTCAGCTAAAAGAGCCGCTCCTGAGGGTGGAAGCATTTTGTTGTGTGCGTGCATGAGAGCACTGCAAGGGAGTCCAAAGCTTTTTGTGAATGAGCCTCAGGCCCCAGCAGAAGGCAGAACACGACTCCCCATGTATTTCATCACGCTAGCACGGCAGCCCCACTTTTGCATGGAAGTCTAACAGCTAGTGTTCTCACTCGAAGAAACAACACTGTAGAGAAACCGTGCTTTAGCTACCGTCGACCTCTAGACGGAGGAAGCATTACACGGAGTACCGTGGCTGAGAGCCTGGGGAACGGGTTCCATACGTGAAACCAAGGGAGAAATAGGTCCGGGCACAAGGCACCTCTGGACTCAGCTCTTGCTACCTGAAGCTAAGACTACTGCTCCATGTGTGCTTGGAATGCTATGTGCTCGACCCTGACTGGGAAGAAACAAGCCTGTAAAGAATCCCAGCTGCAGCTCATTCGCCTACCAGGCTACTAACACCAAGAATCAATGCTGTAGCCTTACTGCGCTTTAGCTACCATTGCCGTTCCTGAAGCCGCAGGAGTTGTATAGTGCTCGTGTATGAGAGACCGGGGAAAGGGTCCCATACGTGAAATGGAGTGAGAAACAGGCCGGTGCGGAAGGCAGCTCTCAACTCACCTCTTGTTTATGAGGCTAGTCCCCTTGCCCCGGGTGTGCCTGCAGGCCATAAGCCAACCACCTAACTCAAAGGAACAACTCTGTAGGGAATTCCTGCTTCGGCTAAAAGAGCCATGCCTCAGGGTGGACGCATTGTGTGGTGTGCATGCGTGAGTGCACAGCAAGGGAGTCCAAAACCATTTTCCTTGTGAGACCCAGGCCCCGGAAGAAGCCAGAACACGACTCCCCACTTGCTCCATGAAACTACTACTGCGGCCCCACTTTTGAATGGAAGTCTAATAGCTAGCTTTCTAACTCGAACAAACAACACTGTAGACAAACCGTGCTTTAGCTACCGTCGACCTCTCTGTGGGCGAAGCAGTTTAGGGTGTACTGTGGCTGAGAGCCTGGGGACGGTTTCAATATCGTAATATCGGGGGAGAGACAGGCCGGTACAGAAGGCAGCTCTCAACCCACATCATGGTTATGGGGCTAGTACCGTTGCCCAGGGTAAACACAGCCACCTAACTCGAAGGAGAATCTCGGTTCAGAGCTTGTGCGTCAGGTCAAACAGCTGCTCCTGAGGGTGGCAGCATTTTGTGGTGTGCGTGCGTGAGAGCACTGCAAGGAAGTCCAAAGCTTTTTGCGAGCGAGACTCAGGCCCCAGCGAAAGGCAGAACACGACTCCCCATGTGTTTCATCACGCTAGCACGGCAGCCCCACTTTTGCATGGAAGTCTAATAGCTAGCGTTCTAACTCGAAGAAACTACACAGCAGAGAAACCGTGCTTTAGCTACCGTCGACCTCTCTGTGGGCGAAGCAGTTTAGGGTGTACTGTGGCTGAGAGCCTGGGCACAGTTTCAATATCATAATATCGGGGAGAGGCAGGCCGGTACAGAAGGCAGCTCTCAACACACATCATGGTTATGGGGCTGCTACCGTTCGCCAGGGTGTGTGTGCAGGCTTCAACACAGCCACCTAACTCGAAGGAAAACTTGATTGAGAGCCTGTGCTTCAGGTAAAACAGGTGCTCCTGAGGGTGGCAGCATTTTGTTGTGTGCGTGCGTGAGAGTAGTGCAAGGGAGTCCAAAGCTTTTTGCGAGTGAGACTCAGGCCCCAGCAAAAGGCAGAACACGACTCCCCATGTGTTTGACCAAGCTAGCACGGCAGCCCCACATTTGCATGGCAGTCTAATAGCTAGCGTTCTAACTCGAAGAAACAACACTGTAGAGAAACCGTGCTTTAGCTACCGTCGACCTCTCTGTGGGCGGAGCAGTTTAGGGTGTACTGTGGCTGAGAGCCTGGGGACGGTTTCAATATCGTAATATCGGGGAGAGACAGGCCGGTACAGAAGGCAGCTCTTAACTCACATCCTGGTTATGGGGCTAGTACCATTCGAGAGGGTGTGTGTGCCGCCTTAAACACAGCCACCTAACTCGAAGGAAAAACTCGGTTGAGAGCCTGTGCTGCAGGTAAAACAGCTGCTCCTGAGGGTGGCAGCATTTTGTGGTGTGCGTGCGTGAGAGCACTGCAAGGGAGTCCAAAGCTTTTTGCGAGTGAGACTCAGGCCCCTGCGAAAGGCAGAACACGACTCCCCATGTGTTTGACCAAGCTAGCACGGCAGCCCCACATTTGCATGGCAGTCTAATAGCTAGCGTTCTAACTCGAAGAAACAACACTGTAGGGAAACCGTGCTTTAGCTACCGTCGACCTCTCTGTGGGCGGAGCAGTTTAGGGTGTACTGTGGCTGAGAGCCTGGGGACGGTTTCAATATCGTAATATCGGGGAGAGACAGGCCGGTACAGAAGGCAGCTCTTAACTCACATCCTGGTTATGGGGCTAGTACCATTCGAGAGGGTGTGTGTGCCGCCTTAAACACAGCCACCTAACTCGAAGGAAAAACTCGGTTGAGAGCCTGTGCTGCAGGTAAAACAGCTGCTCCTGAGGGTGGCAGCATTTTGTGGTGTGCGTGCGTGAGAGCACTGCAAGGGAGTCCAAAGCTTTTTGCGAGTGAGACTCAGGCCCCTGCGAAAGGCAGAACACGACTCCCCATGTGTTTGACCAAGCTAGCACGGCAGCCCCACATTTGCATGGCAGTCTAATAGCTAGCGTTCTAACTCGAAGAAACAACACGGTAGAGAAATCGTGCTTTAGCTACCATCCACGTCTCTGAGGGAGGAAGCACTTTCCAGGCTACCGTGGGTGAGAGCCTGGGGAACGGGTTCCTTACGTGAGACCGAGGGAGAAGAAGTCCGGGCCAGAAGGCACCTCTCGACTCAGCTCTTGTTACCTGAAGCTAACACTACTGCTCCATGTGTGCATAGGAATGCTAAGTGCTCCACACTGTTTTGGCAGAAAGAAGCCGGTCAAGAATCCCAGCTTCAGCTCATTCGCCTCTCCACAGGGTGGCAGGATTTTCAACTCTGCTTGAGTGCAAACCCGGGGAATGAGTCCCAGCAGAATTCCGAGGCAGAAATAAGCATGGGCAGGAGGCAGCTATCGACTCAACTCTTGTTTCGGGAAACTAGATCGGCTCTCCCGTGTGTGCGTGTAGTCCTAAGTGCCATCCACCCAACGGAAAGGAACAAAAGTGCGGAGGACCCGTGCCTCAGCAAAGATCGCCCTTCCTGAGCGTGCACTTCATCTGTTGTGTGTTTTTGTGAAAGCATGAGAAATGGAACCTAAACGTAACTCGGAGTGAGAAGCAGGCCTGGAAGGAAGGCTGCTGTCGACTCCCCTCTTGTTTGAGGAGATTAGCACTGCTGTACCCTGTGTGCCTGGAAGCCTAGTTCCCAGGCTACTAACACCAAGAATCAATGCTATAGAGTTACTGCGCTTGAGTTAACATTGCCGTTCCTGAAGCCAGAGGAATTTGACAGTGCTCGTGTCTGTCTGAGAGCCCGGGGAAAGGGTCCCATACGTGAAATGGAGTGAGAAACAGGCCGGAGCGGAAGGCAGTTCTCAACTCACCTCTTGTTTATGAGGCTAGTACCCTTGCCCCGGGTGTGCCTGCAGGGCTAAAGCCAACCACCTAACTCAAAGGAACAACTCTGTAGAGATTTCCTGCTTCGGCTAAAGTAGCCATGCCGGAGGGTGGACGCATTTTGCTGTGTGCATGCGTGAGCGCACTGCAAGTGAGTCCAGACCCATTTTCCGTGTGGGACTCAGGCCCCGGCAGAAGGCAGAACATGACTCCCCACTTGTTTCCTGAGGCTAGCACTGCGGCCCCACTTTTGCATGGAAGTCTAATAGCAAGCGTTCTTTTTTTTAATTATTATTTAATGTTTTTATTGTTATGTTAATCCCCATACATTACATCATTAGTTTTAGATATAGTGTTCCATGGTTCATTGTTTGTGCATAACACCCAGTGCTCCATGCAGAACGTGCCCTGCTCAATACCCATCACCAGGCTAAGCCATCCTCCCAGCCCCCTCCCCTCTAGAACCCTCAGTTTGTTTTTCAGAGTCCATCATCTCTCATGGTTCTTCTCCCCCTCCGATTTTCCCCCCTTCATTCTTCCCCTCCTGCTACATTCTTCTTCTTCTTTTTTTCTTTCTTAACATATATTGCATTATTTGTTTCAGAGGTACAGATCTGAGATTCAACAGTCTTGCACAATTCACAGCGCTTACCAGAACACATACCCTCCACAGTGTCCAACACCCAGTGACCCCATCCCTCCCACCCCACCCCCCACTCTAGCAACCCTCAGTTTGTTTCCTGAGATTAAGAATTCCTCATATCAGTGAGGTCATATGATACATGTCTTTCTCGGTTTGACTTATTTCGCTCAGCATGATACCCTCCAGTTCCATCCACGTCGTTGCAGATGGCAAGATCTCATTCCTTTTGATGGCTGCATAATATTCCATTGTATATATATATATACCCCCTCTTCTTTATCCATTCATCTGTTGGTGGACATGGCTCTTTCCACAGTTTGGCTATTGTGGACATTCATAGCAAGCGTTCTAACTCGGAGAAACAACACTGAAGAGAAACCGTGCTTTAGCTACCGACGACCTCTATGTGGGAGGAAGCAGTTTAGGGTGTACGGTGGGTGAGAGCCTGGGGACGGGTTCCGTTTCGTGAAATCGAGGGAGAGACAGGCCGGAGAGAAGGCAGCTCTCAACTCAAACCATGGTTATGGGGCTAGTACCGTTGCCCCGGGTGTGTGTGCAGGCTTCATGAAAACTGCCTAACTCGAAGGAAAAACTCGCTGGAGAATCCATGCTTCAGCTAAAAGAGCCGCTCCTGAGGGTGGAAGCATTTTGTTGTGTGCGTGCATGAGAGCACTGCAAGGGAGTCCAAAGCTTTTTGTGAATGAGCCTCAGGCCCCAGCAGAAGGCAGAACACGACTCCCCATGTATTTCATCACGCTAGCACGGCAGCCCCACTTTTGCATGGAAGTCTAACAGCTAGTGTTCTCACTCGAAGAAACAACACTGTAGAGAAACCGTGCTTTAGCTACCGTCGACCTCTAGACGGAGGAAGCATTACACGGAGTACCGTGGCTGAGAGCCTGGGGAACGGGTTCCATACGTGAAACCAAGGGAGAAATAGGTCCGGGCACAAGGCACCTCTGGACTCAGCTCTTGCTACCTGAAGCTAAGACTACTGCTCCATGTGTGCTTGGAATGCTATGTGCTCGACCCTGACTGGGAAGAAACAAGCCTGTAAAGAATCCCAGCTGCAGCTCATTCGCCTACCAGGCTACTAACACCAAGAATCAATGCTGTAGCCTTACTGCGCTTTAGCTACCATTGCCGTTCCTGAAGCCGCAGGAGTTGTATAGTGCTCGTGTATGAGAGACCGGGGAAAGGGTCCCATACGTGAAATGGAGTGAGAAACAGGCCGGTGCGGAAGGCAGCTCTCAACTCACCTCTTGTTTATGAGGCTAGTCCCCTTGCCCCGGGTGTGCCTGCAGGCCATAAGCCAACCACCTAACTCAAAGGAACAACTCTGTAGGGAATTCCTGCTTCGGCTAAAAGAGCCATGCCTCAGGGTGGACGCATTGTGTGGTGTGCATGCGTGAGTGCACAGCAAGGGAGTCCAAAACCATTTTCCTTGTGAGACCCAGGCCCCGGAAGAAGCCAGAACACGACTCCCCACTTGCTCCATGAAACTACTACTGCGGCCCCACTTTTGAATGGAAGTCTAATAGCTAGCTTTCTAACTCGAACAAACAACACTGTAGACAAACCGTGCTTTAGCTACCGTCGACCTCTCTGTGGGCGAAGCAGTTTAGGGTGTACTGTGGCTGAGAGCCTGGGGACGGTTTCAATATCGTAATATCGGGGGAGAGACAGGCCGGTACAGAAGGCAGCTCTCAACCCACATCATGGTTATGGGGCTAGTACCGTTGCCCAGGGTAAACACAGCCACCTAACTCGAAGGAGAATCTCGGTTCAGAGCTTGTGCGTCAGGTCAAACAGCTGCTCCTGAGGGTGGCAGCATTTTGTTGTGTGCGTGCGTGAGAGCACTGCAAGGAAGTCCAAAGCTTTTTGCGAGCGAGACTCAGGCCCCAGCGAAAGGCAGAACACGACTCCCCATGTGTTTCATCACGCTAGCACGGCAGCCCCACTTTTGCATGGAAGTCTAATAGCTAGCGTTCTAACTCGAAGAAACTACACAGCAGAGAAACCGTGCTTTAGCTACCGTCGACCTCTCTGTGGGCGAAGCAGTTTAGGGTGTACTGTGGCTGAGAGCCTGGGCACAGTTTCAATATCATAATATCGGGGAGAGGCAGGCCGGTACAGAAGGCAGCTCTCAACACACATCATGGTTATGGGGCTGCTACCGTTCGCCAGGGTGTGTGTGCAGGCTTCAACACAGCCACCTAACTCGAAGGAAAACTTGATTGAGAGCCTGTGCTTCAGGTAAAACAGGTGCTCCTGAGGGTGGCAGCATTTTGTTGTGTGCGTGCGTGAGAGTAGTGCAAGGGAGTCCAAAGCTTTTTGCGAGTGAGACTCAGGCCCCAGCAAAAGGCAGAACACGACTCCCCATGTGTTTGACCAAGCTAGCACGGCAGCCCCACATTTGCATGGCAGTCTAATAGCTAGCGTTCTAACTCGAAGAAACAACACTGTAGAGAAACCGTGCTTTAGCTACCGTCGACCTCTCTGTGGGCGGAGCAGTTTAGGGTGTACTGTGGCTGAGAGCCTGGGGACGGTTTCAATATCGTAATATCGGGGAGAGACAGGCCGGTACAGAAGGCAGCTCTTAACTCACATCCTGGTTATGGGGCTAGTACCATTCGAGAGGGTGTGTGTGCCGCCTTAAACACAGCCACCTAACTCGAAGGAAAAACTCGGTTGAGAGCCTGTGCTGCAGGTAAAACAGCTGCTCCTGAGGGTGGCAGCATTTTGTGGTGTGCGTGCGTGAGAGCACTGCAAGGGAGTCCAAAGCTTTTTGCGAGTGAGACTCAGGCCCCTGCGAAAGGCAGAACACGACTCCCCATGTGTTTGACCAAGCTAGCACGGCAGCCCCACATTTGCATGGCAGTCTAATAGCTAGCGTTCTAACTCGAAGAAACAACACTGTAGGGAAACCGTGCTTTAGCTACCGTCGACCTCTCTGTGGGCGGAGCAGTTTAGGGTGTACTGTGGCTGAGAGCCTGGGGACGGTTTCAATATCGTAATATCGGGGAGAGACAGGCCGGTACAGAAGGCAGCTCTTAACTCACATCCTGGTTATGGGGCTAGTACCATTCGAGAGGGTGTGTGTGCCGCCTTAAACACAGCCACCTAACTCGAAGGAAAAACTCGGTTGAGAGCCTGTGCTGCAGGTAAAACAGCTGCTCCTGAGGGTGGCAGCATTTTGTGGTGTGCGTGCGTGAGAGCACTGCAAGGGAGTCCAAAGCTTTTTGCGAGTGAGACTCAGGCCCCTGCGAAAGGCAGAACACGACTCCCCATGTGTTTGACCAAGCTAGCACGGCAGCCCCACATTTGCATGGCAGTCTAATAGCTAGCGTTCTAACTCGAAGAAACAACACGGTAGAGAAATCGTGCTTTAGCTACCATCCACGTCTCTGAGGGAGGAAGCACTTTCCAGGCTACCGTGGGTGAGAGCCTGGGGAACGGGTTCCTTACGTGAGACCGAGGGAGAAGAAGTCCGGGCCAGAAGGCACCTCTCGACTCAGCTCTTGTTACCTGAAGCTAACACTACTGCTCCATGTGTGCATAGGAATGCTAAGTGCTCCACACTGTTTTGGCAGAAAGAAGCCGGTCAAGAATCCCAGCTTCAGCTCATTCGCCTCTCCACAGGGTGGCAGGATTTTCAACTCTGCTTGAGTGCAAACCCGGGGAATGAGTCCCAGCAGAATTCCGAGGCAGAAATAAGCATGGGCAGGAGGCAGCTATCGACTCAACTCTTGTTTCGGGAAACTAGATCGGCTCTCCCGTGTGTGCGTGTAGTCCTAAGTGCCATCCACCCAACGGAAAGGAACAAAAGTGCGGAGGACCCGTGCCTCAGCAAAGATCGCCCTTCCTGAGCGTGCACTTCATCTGTTGTGTGTTTTTGTGAAAGCATGAGAAATGGAACCTAAACGTAACTCGGAGTGAGAAGCAGGCCTGGAAGGAAGGCTGCTGTCGACTCCCCTCTTGTTTGAGGAGATTAGCACTGCTGTACCCTGTGTGCCTGGAAGCCTAGTTCCCAGGCTACTAACACCAAGAATCAATGCTATAGAGTTACTGCGCTTGAGTTAACATTGCCGTTCCTGAAGCCAGAGGAATTTGACAGTGCTCGTGTCTGTCTGAGAGCCCGGGGAAAGGGTCCCATACGTGAAATGGAGTGAGAAACAGGCCGGAGCGGAAGGCAGTTCTCAACTCACCTCTTGTTTATGAGGCTAGTACCCTTGCCCCGGGTGTGCCTGCAGGGCTAAAGCCAACCACCTAACTCAAAGGAACAACTCTGTAGAGATTTCCTGCTTCGGCTAAAGTAGCCATGCCGGAGGGTGGACGCATTTTGCTGTGTGCATGCGTGAGCGCACTGCAAGTGAGTCCAGACCCATTTTCCGTGTGGGACTCAGGCCCCGGCAGAAGGCAGAACATGACTCCCCACTTGTTTCCTGAGGCTAGCACTGCGGCCCCACTTTTGCATGGAAGTCTAATAGCAAGCGTTCTTTTTTTTAATTATTATTTAATGTTTTTATTGTTATGTTAATCCCCATACATTACATCATTAGTTTTAGATATAGTGTTCCATGGTTCATTGTTTGTGCATAACACCCAGTGCTCCATGCAGAACGTGCCCTGCTCAATACCCATCACCAGGCTAAGCCATCCTCCCAGCCCCCTCCCCTCTAGAACCCTCAGTTTGTTTTTCAGAGTCCATCATCTCTCATGGTTCTTCTCCCCCTCCGATTTTCCCCCCTTCATTCTTCCCCTCCTGCTACATTCTTCTTCTTCTTTTTTTCTTTCTTAACATATATTGCATTATTTGTTTCAGAGGTACAGATCTGAGATTCAACAGTCTTGCACAATTCACAGCGCTTACCAGAACACATACCCTCCACAGTGTCCAACACCCAGTGACCCCATCCCTCCCACCCCACCCCCCACTCTAGCAACCCTCAGTTTGTTTCCTGAGATTAAGAATTCCTCATATCAGTGAGGTCATATGATACATGTCTTTCTCGGTTTGACTTATTTCGCTCAGCATGATACCCTCCAGTTCCATCCACGTCGTTGCAGATGGCAAGATCTCATTCCTTTTGATGGCTGCATAATATTCCATTGTATATATATATATACCCCCTCTTCTTTATCCATTCATCTGTTGGTGGACATGGCTCTTTCCACAGTTTGGCTATTGTGGACATTCATAGCAAGCGTTCTAACTCGGAGAAACAACACTGAAGAGAAACCGTGCTTTAGCTACCGACGACCTCTATGTGGGAGGAAGCAGTTTAGGGTGTACGGTGGGTGAGAGCCTGGGGACGGGTTCCGTTTCGTGAAATCGAGGGAGAGACAGGCCGGAGAGAAGGCAGCTCTCAACTCAAACCATGGTTATGGGGCTAGTACCGTTGCCCCGGGTGTGTGTGCAGGCTTCATGAAAACTGCCTAACTCGAAGGAAAAACTCGCTGGAGAATCCATGCTTCAGCTAAAAGAGCCGCTCCTGAGGGTGGAAGCATTTTGTTGTGTGCGTGCATGAGAGCACTGCAAGGGAGTCCAAAGCTTTTTGTGAATGAGCCTCAGGCCCCAGCAGAAGGCAGAACACGACTCCCCATGTATTTCATCACGCTAGCACGGCAGCCCCACTTTTGCATGGAAGTCTAACAGCTAGTGTTCTCACTCGAAGAAACAACACTGTAGAGAAACCGTGCTTTAGCTACCGTCGACCTCTAGACGGAGGAAGCATTACACGGAGTACCGTGGCTGAGAGCCTGGGGAACGGGTTCCATACGTGAAACCAAGGGAGAAATAGGTCCGGGCAGAAGGCACCTCTGGACTCAGCTCTTGCTACCTGAAGCTAAGACTACTGCTCCATGTGTGCTTGGAATGCTATGTGCTCGACCCTGACTGGGAAGAAACAAGCCTGTAAAGAATCCCAGCTGCAGCTCATTCGCCTACCAGGCTACTAACACCAAGAATCAATGCTGTAGCCTTACTGCGCTTTAGCTACCATTGCCGTTCCTGAAGCCGCAGGAGTTGTATAGTGCTCGTGTATGAGAGACCGGGGAAAGGGTCCCATACGTGAAATGGAGTGAGAAACAGGCCGGTGCGGAAGGCAGCTCTCAACTCACCTCTTGTTTATGAGGCTAGTCCCCTTGCCCCGGGTGTGCCTGCAGGCCATAAGCCAACCACCTAACTCAAAGGAACAACTCTGTAGGGAATTCCTGCTTCGGCTAAAAGAGCCATGCCTCAGGGTGGACGCATTGTGTGGTGTGCATGCGTGAGTGCACAGCAAGTGAGTCCAAAACCATTTTCCTTGTGAGACCCAGGCCCCGGAAGAAGCCAGAACACGACTCCCCACTTGCTCCATGAAACTACTACTGCGGCCCCACTTTTGAATGGAAGTCTAATAGCTAGCTTTCTAACTCGAACAAACAACACTGTAGACAAACCGTGCTTTAGCTACCGTCGACCTCTCTGTGGGCGAAGCAGTTTAGGGTGTACTGTGGCTGAGAGCCTGGGGACGGTTTCAATATCGTAATATCGGGGGAGAGACAGGCCGGTACAGAAGGCAGCTCTCAACCCACATCATGGTTATGGGGCTAGTACCGTTGCCCAGGGTAAACACAGCCACCTAACTCGAAGGAGAATCTCGGTTCAGAGCTTGTGCGTCAGGTCAAACAGCTGCTCCTGAGGGTGGCAGCATTTTGTTGTGTGCGTGCGTGAGAGCACTGCAAGGAAGTCCAAAGCTTTTTGCGAGCGAGACTCAGGCCCCAGCGAAAGGCAGAACACGACTCCCCATGTGTTTCATCACGCTAGCACGGCAGCCCCACTTTTGCATGGAAGTCTAATAGCTAGCGTTCTAACTCGAAGAAACTACACAGCAGAGAAACCGTGCTTTAGCTACCGTCGACCTCTCTGTGGGCGAAGCAGTTTAGGGTGTACTGTGGCTGAGAGCCTGGGCACAGTTTCAATATCATAATATCGGGGAGAGGCAGGCCGGTACAGAAGGCAGCTCTCAACACACATCATGGTTATGGGGCTGCTACCGTTCGCCAGGGTGTGTGTGCAGGCTTCAACACAGCCACCTAACTCGAAGGAAAACTTGATTGAGAGCCTGTGCTTCAGGTAAAACAGGTGCTCCTGAGGGTGGCAGCATTTTGTTGTGTGCGTGCGTGAGAGTAGTGCAAGGGAGTCCAAAGCTTTTTGCGAGTGAGACTCAGGCCCCAGCAAAAGGCAGAACACGACTCCCCATGTGTTTGACCAAGCTAGCACGGCAGCCCCACATTTGCATGGCAGTCTAATAGCTAGCGTTCTAACTCGAAGAAACAACACTGTAGAGAAACCGTGCTTTAGCTACCGTCGACCTCTCTGTGGGCGGAGCAGTTTAGGGTGTACTGTGGCTGAGAGCCTGGGGACGGTTTCAATATCGTAATATCGGGGAGAGACAGGCCGGTACAGAAGGCAGCTCTTAACTCACATCCTGGTTATGGGGCTAGTACCATTCGAGAGGGTGTGTGTGCCGCCTTAAACACAGCCACCTAACTCGAAGGAAAAACTCGGTTGAGAGCCTGTGCTGCAGGTAAAACAGCTGCTCCTGAGGGTGGCAGCATTTTGTGGTGTGCGTGCGTGAGAGCACTGCAAGGGAGTCCAAAGCTTTTTGCGAGTGAGACTCAGGCCCCTGCGAAAGGCAGAACACGACTCCCCATGTGTTTGACCAAGCTAGCACGGCAGCCCCACATTTGCATGGCAGTCTAATAGCTAGCGTTCTAACTCGAAGAAACAACACGGTAGAGAAATCGTGCTTTAGCTACCATCCACGTCTCTGAGGGAGGAAGCACTTTCCAGGCTACCGTGGGTGAGAGCCTGGGGAACGGGTTCCTTACGTGAGACCGAGGGAGAAGAAGTCCGGGCCAGAAGGCACCTCTCGACTCAGCTCTTGTTACCTGAAGCTAACACTACTGCTCCATGTGTGCATAGGAATGCTAAGTGCTCCACACTGTTTTGGCAGAAAGAAGCCGGTCAAGAATCCCAGCTTCAGCTCATTCGCCTCTCCACAGGGTGGCAGGATTTTCAACTCTGCTTGAGTGCAAACCTGGGGAATGAGTCCCAGCAGAATTCCGAGGCAGAAATAAGCATGGGCAGGAGGCAGCTATCGACTCAACTCTTGTTTCGGGAAACTAGATCGGCTCTCCCGTGTGTGCGTGTAGTCCTAAGTGCCATCCACCCAACGGAAAGGAACAAAAGTGCGGAGGACCCGTGCCTCAGCAAAGATCGCCCTTCCTGAGCGTGCACTTCATCTGTTGTGTGTTTTTGTGAAAGCATGAGAAATGGAACCTAAACGTAACTCGGAGTGAGAAGCAGGCCTGGAAGGAAGGCTGCTGTCGACTCCCCTCTTGTTTGAGGAGATTAGCACTGCTGTACCCTGTGTGCCTGGAAGCCTAGTTCCCAGGCTACTAACACCAAGAATCAATGCTATAGAGTTACTGCGCTTGAGTTAACATTGCCGTTCCTGAAGCCAGAGGAATTTGACAGTGCTCGTGTCTGTCTGAGAGCCCGGGGAAAGGGTCCCATACGTGAAATGGAGTGAGAAACAGGCCGGAGCGGAAGGCAGTTCTCAACTCACCTCTTGTTTATGAGGCTAGTACCCTTGCCCCGGGTGTGCCTGCAGGGCTAAAGCCAACCACCTAACTCAAAGGAACAACTCTGTAGAGATTTCCTGCTTCGGCTAAAGTAGCCATGCCGGAGGGTGGACGCATTTTGCTGTGTGCATGCGTGAGCGCACTGCAAGTGAGTCCAGACCCATTTTCCGTGTGGGACTCAGGCCCCGGCAGAAGGCAGAACATGACTCCCCACTTGTTTCCTGAGGCTAGCACTGCGGCCCCACTTTTGCATGGAAGTCTAATAGCAAGCGTTCTTTTTTTTAATTATTATTTAATGTTTTTATTGTTATGTTAATCCCCATACATTACATCATTAGTTTTAGATATAGTGTTCCATGGTTCATTGTTTGTGCATAACACCCAGTGCTCCATGCAGAACGTGCCCTGCTCAATACCCATCACCAGGCTAAGCCATCCTCCCAGCCCCCTCCCCTCTAGAACCCTCAGTTTGTTTTTCAGAGTCCATCATCTCTCATGGTTCTTCTCCCCCTCCGATTTTCCCCCCTTCATTCTTCCCCTCCTGCTACATTCTTCTTCTTCTTTTTTTCTTTCTTAACATATATTGCATTATTTGTTTCAGAGGTACAGATCTGAGATTCAACAGTCTTGCACAATTCACAGCGCTTACCAGAACACATACCCTCCACAGTGTCCAACACCCAGTGACCCCATCCCTCCCACCCCACCCCCCACTCTAGCAACCCTCAGTTTGTTTCCTGAGATTAAGAATTCCTCATATCAGTGAGGTCATATGATACATGTCTTTCTCGGTTTGACTTATTTCGCTCAGCATGATACCCTCCAGTTCCATCCACGTCGTTGCAGATGGCAAGATCTCATTCCTTTTGATGGCTGCATAATATTCCATTGTATATATATATATACCCCCTCTTCTTTATCCATTCATCTGTTGGTGGACATGGCTCTTTCCACAGTTTGGCTATTGTGGACATTCATAGCAAGCGTTCTAACTCGGAGAAACAACACTGAAGAGAAACCGTGCTTTAGCTACCGACGACCTCTATGTGGGAGGAAGCAGTTTAGGGTGTACGGTGGGTGAGAGCCTGGGGACGGGTTCCGTTTCGTGAAATCGAGGGAGAGACAGGCCGGAGAGAAGGCAGCTCTCAACTCAAACCATGGTTATGGGGCTAGTACCGTTGCCCCGGGTGTGTGTGCAGGCTTCATGAAAACTGCCTAACTCGAAGGAAAAACTCGCTGGAGAATCCATGCTTCAGCTAAAAGAGCCGCTCCTGAGGGTGGAAGCATTTTGTTGTGTGCGTGCATGAGAGCACTGCAAGGGAGTCCAAAGCTTTTTGTGAATGAGCCTCAGGCCCCAGCAGAAGGCAGAACACGACTCCCCATGTATTTCATCACGCTAGCACGGCAGCCCCACTTTTGCATGGAAGTCTAACAGCTAGTGTTCTCACTCGAAGAAACAACACTGTAGAGAAACCGTGCTTTAGCTACCGTCGACCTCTAGACGGAGGAAGCATTACACGGAGTACCGTGGCTGAGAGCCTGGGGAACGGGTTCCATACGTGAAACCAAGGGAGAAATAGGTCCGGGCACAAGGCACCTCTGGACTCAGCTCTTGCTACCTGAAGCTAAGACTACTGCTCCATGTGTGCTTGGAATGCTATGTGCTCGACCCTGACTGGGAAGAAACAAGCCTGTAAAGAATCCCAGCTGCAGCTCATTCGCCTACCAGGCTACTAACACCAAGAATCAATGCTGTAGCCTTACTGCGCTTTAGCTACCATTGCCGTTCCTGAAGCCGCAGGAGTTGTATAGTGCTCGTGTATGAGAGACCGGGGAAAGGGTCCCATACGTGAAATGGAGTGAGAAACAGGCCGGTGCGGAAGGCAGCTCTCAACTCACCTCTTGTTTATGAGGCTAGTCCCCTTGCCCCGGGTGTGCCTGCAGGCCATAAGCCAACCACCTAACTCAAAGGAACAACTCTGTAGGGAATTCCTGCTTCGGCTAAAAGAGCCATGCCTCAGGGTGGACGCATTGTGTGGTGTGCATGCGTGAGTGCACAGCAAGGGAGTCCAAAACCATTTTCCTTGTGAGACCCAGGCCCCGGAAGAAGCCAGAACACGACTCCCCACTTGCTCCATGAAACTACTACTGCGGCCCCACTTTTGAATGGAAGTCTAATAGCTAGCTTTCTAACTCGAACAAACAACACTGTAGACAAACCGTGCTTTAGCTACCGTCGACCTCTCTGTGGGCGAAGCAGTTTAGGGTGTACTGTGGCTGAGAGCCTGGGGACGGTTTCAATATCGTAATATCGGGGGAGAGACAGGCCGGTACAGAAGGCAGCTCTCAACCCACATCATGGTTATGGGGCTAGTACCGTTGCCCAGGGTAAACACAGCCACCTAACTCGAAGGAGAATCTCGGTTCAGAGCTTGTGCGTCAGGTCAAACAGCTGCTCCTGAGGGTGGCAGCATTTTGTTGTGTGCGTGCGTGAGAGCACTGCAAGGAAGTCCAAAGCTTTTTGCGAGCGAGACTCAGGCCCCAGCGAAAGGCAGAACACGACTCCCCATGTGTTTCATCACGCTAGCACGGCAGCCCCACTTTTGCATGGAAGTCTAATAGCTAGCGTTCTAACTCGAAGAAACTACACAGCAGAGAAACCGTGCTTTAGCTACCGTCGACCTCTCTGTGGGCGAAGCAGTTTAGGGTGTACTGTGGCTGAGAGCCTGGGCACAGTTTCAATATCATAATATCGGGGAGAGGCAGGCCGGTACAGAAGGCAGCTCTCAACACACATCATGGTTATGGGGCTGCTACCGTTCGCCAGGGTGTGTGTGCAGGCTTCAACACAGCCACCTAACTCGAAGGAAAACTTGATTGAGAGCCTGTGCTTCAGGTAAAACAGGTGCTCCTGAGGGTGGCAGCATTTTGTTGTGTGCGTGCGTGAGAGTAGTGCAAGGGAGTCCAAAGCTTTTTGCGAGTGAGACTCAGGCCCCAGCAAAAGGCAGAACACGACTCCCCATGTGTTTGACCAAGCTAGCACGGCAGCCCCACATTTGCATGGCAGTCTAATAGCTAGCGTTCTAACTCGAAGAAACAACACTGTAGAGAAACCGTGCTTTAGCTACCGTCGACCTCTCTGTGGGCGGAGCAGTTTAGGGTGTACTGTGGCTGAGAGCCTGGGGACGGTTTCAATATCGTAATATCGGGGAGAGACAGGCCGGTACAGAAGGCAGCTCTTAACTCACATCCTGGTTATGGGGCTAGTACCATTCGAGAGGGTGTGTGTGCCGCCTTAAACACAGCCACCTAACTCGAAGGAAAAACTCGGTTGAGAGCCTGTGCTGCAGGTAAAACAGCTGCTCCTGAGGGTGGCAGCATTTTGTGGTGTGCGTGCGTGAGAGCACTGCAAGGGAGTCCAAAGCTTTTTGCGAGTGAGACTCAGGCCCCTGCGAAAGGCAGAACACGACTCCCCATGTGTTTGACCAAGCTAGCACGGCAGCCCCACATTTGCATGGCAGTCTAATAGCTAGCGTTCTAACTCGAAGAAACAACACTGTAGAGAAACCGTGCTTTAGCTACCGTCGACCTCTCTGTGGGCGGAGCAGTTTAGGGTGTACTGTGGCTGAGAGCCTGGGGACGGTTTCAATATCGTAATATCGGGGAGAGACAGGCCGGTACAGAAGGCAGCTCTTAACTCACATCCTGGTTATGGGGCTAGTACCATTCGAGAGGGTGTGTGTGCCGCCTTAAACACAGCCACCTAACTCGAAGGAAAAACTCGGTTGAGAGCCTGTGCTGCAGGTAAAACAGCTGCTCCTGAGGGTGGCAGCATTTTGTGGTGTGCGTGCGTGAGAGCACTGCAAGGGAGTCCAAAGCTTTTTGCGAGTGAGACTCAGGCCCCTGCGAAAGGCAGAACACGACTCCCCATGTGTTTGACCAAGCTAGCACGGCAGCCCCACATTTGCATGGCAGTCTAATAGCTAGCGTTCTAACTCGAAGAAACAACACGGTAGAGAAATCGTGCTTTAGCTACCATCCACGTCTCTGAGGGAGGAAGCACTTTCCAGGCTACCGTGGGTGAGAGCCTGGGGAACGGGTTCCTTACGTGAGACCGAGGGAGAAGAAGTCCGGGCCACAAGGCACCTCTCGACTCAGCTCTTGTTACCTGAAGCTAACACTACTGCTCCATGTGTGCATAGGAATGCTAAGTGCTCCACACTGTTTTGGCAGAAAGAAGCCGGTCAAGAATCCCAGCTTCAGCTCATTCGCCTCTCCACAGGGTGGCAGGATTTTCAACTCTGCTTGAGTGCAAACCTGGGGAATGAGTCCCAGCAGAATTCCGAGGCAGAAATAAGCATGGGCAGGAGGCAGCTATCGACTCAACTCTTGTTTCGGGAAACTAGATCGGCTCTCCCGTGTGTGCGTGTAGTCCTAAGTGCCATCCACCCAACGGAAAGGAACAAAAGTGCGGAGGACCCGTGCCTCAGCAAAGATCGCCCTTCCTGAGCGTGCACTTCATCTGTTGTGTGTTTTTGTGAAAGCATGAGAAATGGAACCTAAACGTAACTCGGAGTGAGAAGCAGGCCTGGAAGGAAGGCTGCTGTCGACTCCCCTCTTGTTTGAGGAGATTAGCACTGCTGTACCCTGTGTGCCTGGAAGCCTAGTTCCCAGGCTACTAACACCAAGAATCAATGCTATAGAGTTACTGCGCTTGAGTTAACATTGCCGTTCCTGAAGCCAGAGGAATTTGACAGTGCTCGTGTCTGTCTGAGAGCCCGGGGAAAGGGTCCCATACGTGAAATGGAGTGAGAAACAGGCCGGAGCGGAAGGCAGTTCTCAACTCACCTCTTGTTTATGAGGCTAGTACCCTTGCCCCGGGTGTGCCTGCAGGGCTAAAGCCAACCACCTAACTCAAAGGAACAACTCTGTAGAGATTTCCTGCTTCGGCTAAAGTAGCCATGCCGGAGGGTGGACGCATTTTGCTGTGTGCATGCGTGAGCGCACTGCAAGTGAGTCCAGACCCATTTTCCGTGTGGGACTCAGGCCCCGGCAGAAGGCAGAACATGACTCCCCACTTGTTTCCTGAGGCTAGCACTGCGGCCCCACTTTTGCATGGAAGTCTAATAGCAAGCGTTCTTTTTTTTAATTATTATTTAATGTTTTTATTGTTATGTTAATCCCCATACATTACATCATTAGTTTTAGATATAGTGTTCCATGGTTCATTGTTTGTGCATAACACCCAGTGCTCCATGCAGAACGTGCCCTGCTCAATACCCATCACCAGGCTAAGCCATCCTCCCAGCCCCCTCCCCTCTAGAACCCTCAGTTTGTTTTTCAGAGTCCATCATCTCTCATGGTTCTTCTCCCCCTCCGATTTTCCCCCCTTCATTCTTCCCCTCCTGCTGCATTCTTCTTCTTCTTTTTTTCTTTCTTAACATATATTGCATTATTTGTTTCAGAGGTACAGATCTGAGATTCAACAGTCTTGCACAATTCACAGCGCTTACCAGAACACATACCCTCCACAGTGTCCATCACCCAGTCACCCCATCCCTCCCACCCCACCCCCCACTCTAGCAACCCTCAGTTTGTTTCCTGAGATTAAGAATTCCTCATATCAGTGAGGTCATATGATGCATGTCTTTCTCGGTTTGACTTATTTCGCTCAGCATGATACCCTCCAGTTCCATCCACGTCGTTGCAGATGGCAAGATCTCATTCCTTTTGATGGCTGCATAATATTCCATTGTATATATATATATACCCCCTCTTCTTTATCCATTCATCTGTTGGTGGACATGGCTCTTTCCACAGTTTGGCTATTGTGGACATTCATAGCAAGCGTTCTAACTCGGAGAAACAACACTGAAGAGAAACCGTGCTTTAGCTACCGACGACCTCTATGTGGGAGGAAGCAGTTTAGGGTGTACGGTGGGTGAGAGCCTGGGGACGGGTTCCGTTTCGTGAAATCGAGGGAGAGACAGGCCGGAGAGAAGGCAGCTCTCAACTCAAACCATGGTTATGGGGCTAGTACCGTTGCCCCGGGTGTGTGTGCAGGCTTCATGAAAACTGCCTAACTCGAAGGAAAAACTCGCTGGAGAATCCATGCTTCAGCTAAAAGAGCCGCTCCTGAGGGTGGAAGCATTTTGTTGTGTGCGTGCATGAGAGCACTGCAAGGGAGTCCAAAGCTTTTTGTGAATGAGCCTCAGGCCCCAGCAGAAGGCAGAACACGACTCCCCATGTATTTCATCACGCTAGCACGGCAGCCCCACTTTTGCATGGAAGTCTAACAGCTAGTGTTCTCACTCGAAGAAACAACACTGTAGAGAAACCGTGCTTTAGCTACCGTCGACCTCTAGACGGAGGAAGCATTACACGGAGTACCGTGGCTGAGAGCCTGGGGAACGGGTTCCATACGTGAAACCAAGGGAGAAATAGGTCCGGGCACAAGGCACCTCTGGACTCAGCTCTTGCTACCTGAAGCTAAGACTACTGCTCCATGTGTGCTTGGAATGCTATGTGCTCGACCCTGACTGGGAAGAAACAAGCCTGTAAAGAATCCCAGCTGCAGCTCATTCGCCTACCAGGCTACTAACACCAAGAATCAATGCTGTAGCCTTACTGCGCTTTAGCTACCATTGCCGTTCCTGAAGCCGCAGGAGTTGTATAGTGCTCGTGTATGAGAGACCGGGGAAAGGGTCCCATACGTGAAATGGAGTGAGAAACAGGCCGGTGCGGAAGGCAGCTCTCAACTCACCTCTTGTTTATGAGGCTAGTCCCCTTGCCCCGGGTGTGCCTGCAGGCCATAAGCCAACCACCTAACTCAAAGGAACAACTCTGTAGGGAATTCCTGCTTCGGCTAAAAGAGCCATGCCTCAGGGTGGACGCATTGTGTGGTGTGCATGCGTGAGTGCACAGCAAGGGAGTCCAAAACCATTTTCCTTGTGAGACCCAGGCCCCGGAAGAAGCCAGAACACGACTCCCCACTTGCTCCATGAAACTACTACTGCGGCCCCACTTTTGAATGGAAGTCTAATAGCTAGCTTTCTAACTCGAACAAACAACACTGTAGACAAACCGTGCTTTAGCTACCGTCGACCTCTCTGTGGGCGAAGCAGTTTAGGGTGTACTGTGGCTGAGAGCCTGGGGACGGTTTCAATATCGTAATATCGGGGGAGAGACAGGCCGGTACAGAAGGCAGCTCTCAACCCACATCATGGTTATGGGGCTAGTACCGTTGCCCAGGGTAAACACAGCCACCTAACTCGAAGGAGAATCTCGGTTCAGAGCTTGTGCGTCAGGTCAAACAGCTGCTCCTGAGGGTGGCAGCATTTTGTTGTGTGCGTGCGTGAGAGCACTGCAAGGAAGTCCAAAGCTTTTTGCGAGCGAGACTCAGGCCCCAGCGAAAGGCAGAACACGACTCCCCATGTGTTTCATCACGCTAGCACGGCAGCCCCACTTTTGCATGGAAGTCTAATAGCTAGCGTTCTAACTCGAAGAAACTACACAGCAGAGAAACCGTGCTTTAGCTACCGTCGACCTCTCTGTGGGCGAAGCAGTTTAGGGTGTACTGTGGCTGAGAGCCTGGGCACAGTTTCAATATCATAATATCGGGGAGAGGCAGGCCGGTACAGAAGGCAGCTCTCAACACACATCATGGTTATGGGGCTGCTACCGTTCGCCAGGGTGTGTGTGCAGGCTTCAACACAGCCACCTAACTCGAAGGAAAACTTGATTGAGAGCCTGTGCTTCAGGTAAAACAGGTGCTCCTGAGGGTGGCAGCATTTTGTTGTGTGCGTGCGTGAGAGTAGTGCAAGGGAGTCCAAAGCTTTTTGCGAGTGAGACTCAGGCCCCAGCAAAAGGCAGAACACGACTCCCCATGTGTTTGACCAAGCTAGCACGGCAGCCCCACATTTGCATGGCAGTCTAATAGCTAGCGTTCTAACTCGAAGAAACAACACTGTAGAGAAACCGTGCTTTAGCTACCGTCGACCTCTCTGTGGGCGGAGCAGTTTAGGGTGTACTGTGGCTGAGAGCCTGGGGACGGTTTCAATATCGTAATATCGGGGAGAGACAGGCCGGTACAGAAGGCAGCTCTTAACTCACATCCTGGTTATGGGGCTAGTACCATTCGAGAGGGTGTGTGTGCCGCCTTAAACACAGCCACCTAACTCGAAGGAAAAACTCGGTTGAGAGCCTGTGCTGCAGGTAAAACAGCTGCTCCTGAGGGTGGCAGCATTTTGTGGTGTGCGTGCGTGAGAGCACTGCAAGGGAGTCCAAAGCTTTTTGCGAGTGAGACTCAGGCCCCTGCGAAAGGCAGAACACGACTCCCCATGTGTTTGACCAAGCTAGCACAGCAGCCCCACATTTGCATGGCAGTCTAATAGCTAGCGTTCTAACTCGAAGAAACAACACGGTAGAGAAATCGTGCTTTAGCTACCATCCACGTCTCTGAGGGAGGAAGCACTTTCCAGGCTACCGTGGGTGAGAGCCTGGGGAACGGGTTCCTTACGTGAGACCGAGGGAGAAGAAGTCCGGGCCACAAGGCACCTCTCGACTCAGCTCTTGTTACCTGAAGCTAACGCTACTGCTCCATGTGTGCATAGGAATGCTAAGTGCTCCACACTGTTTTGGCAGAAAGAAGCCGGTCAAGAATCCCAGCTTCAGCTCATTCGCCTCTCCACAGGGTGGCAGGATTTTCAACTCTGCTTGAGTGCAAACCTGGGGAATGAGTCCCAGCAGAATTCCGAGGCAGAAATAAGCATGGGCAGGAGGCAGCTATCGACTCAACTCTTGTTTCGGGAAACTAGATCGGCTCTCCCGTGTGTGCGTGTAGTCCTAAGTGCCATCCACCCAACGGAAAGGAACAAAAGTGCGGAGGACCCGTGCCTCAGCAAAGATCGCCCTTCCTGAGCGTGCACTTCATCTGTTGTGTGTTTTTGTGAAAGCATGAGAAATGGAACCTAAACGTAACTCGGAGTGAGAAGCAGGCCTGGAAGGAAGGCTGCTGTCGACTCCCCTCTTGTTTGAGGAGATTAGCACTGCTGTACCCTGTGTGCCTGGAAGCCTAGTTCCCAGGCTACTAACACCAAGAATCAATGCTATAGAGTTACTGCGCTTGAGTTAACATTGCCGTTCCTGAAGCCAGAGGAATTTGACAGTGCTCGTGTCTGTCTGAGAGCCCGGGGAAAGGGTCCCATACGTGAAATGGAGTGAGAAACAGGCCGGAGCGGAAGGCAGTTCTCAACTCACCTCTTGTTTATGAGGCTAGTACCCTTGCCCCGGGTGTGCCTGCAGGGCTAAAGCCAACCACCTAACTCAAAGGAACAACTCTGTAGAGATTTCCTGCTTCGGCTAAAGTAGCCATGCCGGAGGGTGGACGCATTTTGCTGTGTGCATGCGTGAGCGCACTGCAAGTGAGTCCAGACCCATTTTCCGTGTGGGACTCAGGCCCCGGCAGAAGGCAGAACATGACTCCCCACTTGTTTCCTGAGGCTAGCACTGCGGCCCCACTTTTGCATGGAAGTCTAATAGCAAGCGTTCTTTTTTTTAATTATTATTTAATGTTTTTATTGTTATGTTAATCCCCATACATTACATCATTAGTTTTAGATATAGTGTTCCATGGTTCATTGTTTGTGCATAACACCCAGTGCTCCATGCAGAACGTGCCCTGCTCAATACCCATCACCAGGCTAAGCCATCCTCCCAGCCCCCTCCCCTCTAGAACCCTCAGTTTGTTTTTCAGAGTCCATCATCTCTCATGGTTCTTCTCCCCCTCCGATTTTCCCCCCTTCATTCTTCCCCTCCTGCTGCATTCTTCTTCTTCTTTTTTTCTTTCTTAACATATATTGCATTATTTGTTTCAGAGGTACAGATCTGAGATTCAACAGTCTTGCACAATTCACAGCGCTTACCAGAACACATACCCTCCACAGTGTCCATCACCCAGTCACCCCATCCCTCCCACCCCACCCCCCACTCTAGCAACCCTCAGTTTGTTTCCTGAGATTAAGAATTCCTCATATCAGTGAGGTCATATGATACATGTCTTTCTCGGTTTGACTTATTTCGCTCAGCATGATACCCTCCAGTTCCATCCACGTCGTTGCAGATGGCAAGATCTCATTCCTTTTGATGGCTGCATAATATTCCATTGTATATATATATACCCCCTCTTCTTTATCCATTCATCTGTTGGTGGACATGGCTCTTTCCACAGTTTGGCTATTGTGGACATTCATAGCAAGCGTTCTAACTCGGAGAAACAACACTGAAGAGAAACCGTGCTTTAGCTACCGACGACCTCTATGTGGGAGGAAGCAGTTTAGGGTGTACGGTGGGTGAGAGCCTGGGGACGGGTTCCGTTTCGTGAAATCGAGGGAGAGACAGGCCGGAGAGAAGGCAGCTCTCAACTCAAACCATGGTTATGGGGCTAGTACCGTTGCCCCGGGTGTGTGTGCAGGCTTCATGAAAACTGCCTAACTCGAAGGAAAAACTCGCTGGAGAATCCATGCTTCAGCTAAAAGAGCCGCTCCTGAGGGTGGAAGCATTTTGTTGTGTGCGTGCATGAGAGCACTGCAAGGGAGTCCAAAGCTTTTTGTGAATGAGCCTCAGGCCCCAGCAGAAGGCAGAACACGACTCCCCATGTATTTCATCACGCTAGCACGGCAGCCCCACTTTTGCATGGAAGTCTAACAGCTAGTGTTCTCACTCGAAGAAACAACACTGTAGAGAAACCGTGCTTTAGCTACCGTCGACCTCTAGACGGAGGAAGCATTACACGGAGTACCGTGGCTGAGAGCCTGGGGAACGGGTTCCATACGTGAAACCAAGGGAGAAATAGGTCCGGGCACAAGGCACCTCTGGACTCAGCTCTTGCTACCTGAAGCTAAGACTACTGCTCCATGTGTGCTTGGAATGCTATGTGCTCGACCCTGACTGGGAAGAAACAAGCCTGTAAAGAATCCCAGCTGCAGCTCATTCGCCTACCAGGCTACTAACACCAAGAATCAATGCTGTAGCCTTACTGCGCTTTAGCTACCATTGCCGTTCCTGAAGCCGCAGGAGTTGTATAGTGCTCGTGTATGAGAGACCGGGGAAAGGGTCCCATACGTGAAATGGAGTGAGAAACAGGCCGGTGCGGAAGGCAGCTCTCAACTCACCTCTTGTTTATGAGGCTAGTCCCCTTGCCCCGGGTGTGCCTGCAGGCCATAAGCCAACCACCTAACTCAAAGGAACAACTCTGTAGGGAATTCCTGCTTCGGCTAAAAGAGCCATGCCTCAGGGTGGACGCATTGTGTGGTGTGCATGCGTGAGTGCACAGCAAGGGAGTCCAAAACCATTTTCCTTGTGAGACCCAGGCCCCGGAAGAAGCCAGAACACGACTCCCCACTTGCTCCATGAAACTACTACTGCGGCCCCACTTTTGAATGGAAGTCTAATAGCTAGCTTTCTAACTCGAACAAACAACACTGTAGACAAACCGTGCTTTAGCTACCGTCGACCTCTCTGTGGGCGAAGCAGTTTAGGGTGTACTGTGGCTGAGAGCCTGGGGACGGTTTCAATATCGTAATATCGGGGGAGAGACAGGCCGGTACAGAAGGCAGCTCTCAACCCACATCATGGTTATGGGGCTAGTACCGTTGCCCAGGGTAAACACAGCCACCTAACTCGAAGGAGAATCTCGGTTCAGAGCTTGTGCGTCAGGTCAAACAGCTGCTCCTGAGGGTGGCAGCATTTTGTTGTGTGCGTGCGTGAGAGCACTGCAAGGAAGTCCAAAGCTTTTTGCGAGCGAGACTCAGGCCCCAGCGAAAGGCAGAACACGACTCCCCATGTGTTTCATCACGCTAGCACGGCAGCCCCACTTTTGCATGGAAGTCTAATAGCTAGCGTTCTAACTCGAAGAAACTACACAGCAGAGAAACCGTGCTTTAGCTACCGTCGACCTCTCTGTGGGCGAAGCAGTTTAGGGTGTACTGTGGCTGAGAGCCTGGGCACAGTTTCAATATCATAATATCGGGGAGAGGCAGGCCGGTACAGAAGGCAGCTCTCAACACACATCATGGTTATGGGGCTGCTACCGTTCGCCAGGGTGTGTGTGCAGGCTTCAACACAGCCACCTAACTCGAAGGAAAACTTGATTGAGAGCCTGTGCTTCAGGTAAAACAGGTGCTCCTGAGGGTGGCAGCATTTTGTTGTGTGCGTGCGTGAGAGTAGTGCAAGGGAGTCCAAAGCTTTTTGCGAGTGAGACTCAGGCCCCAGCAAAAGGCAGAACACGACTCCCCATGTGTTTGACCAAGCTAGCACGGCAGCCCCACATTTGCATGGCAGTCTAATAGCTAGCGTTCTAACTCGAAGAAACAACACTGTAGAGAAACCGTGCTTTAGCTACCGTCGACCTCTCTGTGGGCGGAGCAGTTTAGGGTGTACTGTGGCTGAGAGCCTGGGGACGGTTTCAATATCGTAATATCGGGGAGAGACAGGCCGGTACAGAAGGCAGCTCTTAACTCACATCCTGGTTATGGGGCTAGTACCATTCGAGAGGGTGTGTGTGCCGCCTTAAACACAGCCACCTAACTCGAAGGAAAAACTCGGTTGAGAGCCTGTGCTGCAGGTAAAACAGCTGCTCCTGAGGGTGGCAGCATTTTGTGGTGTGCGTGCGTGAGAGCACTGCAAGGGAGTCCAAAGCTTTTTGCGAGTGAGACTCAGGCCCCTGCGAAAGGCAGAACACGACTCCCCATGTGTTTGACCAAGCTAGCACGGCAGCCCCACATTTGCATGGCAGTCTAATAGCTAGCGTTCTAACTCGAAGAAACAACACGGTAGAGAAATCGTGCTTTAGCTACCATCCACGTCTCTGAGGGAGGAAGCACTTTCCAGGCTACCGTGGGTGAGAGCCTGGGGAACGGGTTCCTTACGTGAGACCGAGGGAGAAGAAGTCCGGGCCACAAGGCACCTCTCGACTCAGCTCTTGTTACCTGAAGCTAACGCTACTGCTCCATGTGTGCATAGGAATGCTAAGTGCTCCACACTGTTTTGGCAGAAAGAAGCCGGTCAAGAATCCCAGCTTCAGCTCATTCGCCTCTCCACAGGGTGGCAGGATTTTCAACTCTGCTTGAGTGCAAACCTGGGGAATGAGTCCCAGCAGAATTCCGAGGCAGAAATAAGCATGGGCAGGAGGCAGCTATCGACTCAACTCTTGTTTCGGGAAACTAGATCGGCTCTCCCGTGTGTGCGTGTAGTCCTAAGTGCCATCCACCCAACGGAAAGGAACAAAAGTGCGGAGGACCCGTGCCTCAGCAAAGATCGCCCTTCCTGAGCGTGCACTTCATCTGTTGTGTGTTTTTGTGAAAGCATGAGAAATGGAACCTAAACGTAACTCGGAGTGAGAAGCAGGCCTGGAAGGAAGGCTGCTGTCGACTCCCCTCTTGTTTGAGGAGATTAGCACTGCTGTACCCTGTGTGCCTGGAAGCCTAGTTCCCAGGCTACTAACACCAAGAATCAATGCTATAGAGTTACTGCGCTTGAGTTAACATTGCCGTTCCTGAAGCCAGAGGAATTTGACAGTGCTCGTGTCTGTCTGAGAGCCCGGGGAAAGGGTCCCATACGTGAAATGGAGTGAGAAACAGGCCGGAGCGGAAGGCAGTTCTCAACTCACCTCTTGTTTATGAGGCTAGTACCCTTGCCCCGGGTGTGCCTGCAGGGCTAAAGCCAACCACCTAACTCAAAGGAACAACTCTGTAGAGATTTCCTGCTTCGGCTAAAGTAGCCATGCCGGAGGGTGGACGCATTTTGCTGTGTGCATGCGTGAGCGCACTGCAAGTGAGTCCAGACCCATTTTCCGTGTGGGACTCAGGCCCCGGCAGAAGGCAGAACATGACTCCCCACTTGTTTCCTGAGGCTAGCACTGCGGCCCCACTTTTGCATGGAAGTCTAATAGCAAGCGTTCTTTTTTTTAATTATTATTTAATGTTTTTATTGTTATGTTAATCCCCATACATTACATCATTAGTTTTAGATATAGTGTTCCATGGTTCATTGTTTGTGCATAACACCCAGTGCTCCATGCAGAACGTGCCCTGCTCAATACCCATCACCAGGCTAAGCCATCCTCCCAGCCCCCTCCCCTCTAGAACCCTCAGTTTGTTTTTCAGAGTCCATCATCTCTCATGGTTCTTCTCCCCCTCCGATTTTCCCCCCTTCATTCTTCCCCTCCTGCTGCATTCTTCTTCTTCTTTTTTTCTTTCTTAACATATATTGCATTATTTGTTTCAGAGGTACAGATCTGAGATTCAACAGTCTTGCACAATTCAAAGCGCTTACCAGAACACATACCCTCCACAGTGTCCATCACCCAGTCACCCCATCCCTCCCACCCCACCCCCCACTCTAGCAACCCTCAGTTTGTTTCCTGAGATTAAGAATTCCTCATATCAGTGAGGTCATATGATACATGTCTTTCTCGGTTTGACTTATTTCGCTCAGCATGATACCCTCCAGTTCCATCCACGTCGTTGCAGATGGCAAGATCTCATTCCTTTTGATGGCTGCATAATATTCCATTGTATATATATATATACCCCCTCTTCTTTATCCATTCATCTGTTGGTGGACATGGCTCTTTCCACAGTTTGGCTATTGTGGACATTCATAGCAAGCGTTCTAACTCGGAGAAACAACACTGAAGAGAAACCGTGCTTTAGCTACCGACGACCTCTATGTGGGAGGAAGCAGTTTAGGGTGTACGGTGGGTGAGAGCCTGGGGACGGGTTCCGTTTCGTGAAATCGAGGGAGAGACAGGCCGGAGAGAAGGCAGCTCTCAACTCAAACCATGGTTATGGGGCTAGTACCGTTGCCCCGGGTGTGTGTGCAGGCTTCATGAAAACTGCCTAACTCGAAGGAAAAACTCGCTGGAGAATCCATGCTTCAGCTAAAAGAGCCGCTCCTGAGGGTGGAAGCATTTTGTTGTGTGCGTGCATGAGAGCACTGCAAGGGAGTCCAAAGCTTTTTGTGAATGAGCCTCAGGCCCCAGCAGAAGGCAGAACACGACTCCCCATGTATTTCATCACGCTAGCACGGCAGCCCCACTTTTGCATGGAAGTCTAACAGCTAGTGTTCTCACTCGAAGAAACAACACTGTAGAGAAACCGTGCTTTAGCTACCGTCGACCTCTAGACGGAGGAAGCATTACACGGAGTACCGTGGCTGAGAGCCTGGGGAACGGGTTCCATACGTGAAACCAAGGGAGAAATAGGTCCGGGCACAAGGCACCTCTGGACTCAGCTCTTGCTACCTGAAGCTAAGACTACTGCTCCATGTGTGCTTGGAATGCTATGTGCTCGACCCTGACTGGGAAGAAACAAGCCTGTAAAGAATCCCAGCTGCAGCTCATTCGCCTACCAGGCTACTAACACCAAGAATCAATGCTGTAGCCTTACTGCGCTTTAGCTACCATTGCCGTTCCTGAAGCCGCAGGAGTTGTATAGTGCTCGTGTATGAGAGACCGGGGAAAGGGTCCCATACGTGAAATGGAGTGAGAAACAGGCCGGTGCGGAAGGCAGCTCTCAACTCACCTCTTGTTTATGAGGCTAGTCCCCTTGCCCCGGGTGTGCCTGCAGGCCATAAGCCAACCACCTAACTCAAAGGAACAACTCTGTAGGGAATTCCTGCTTCGGCTAAAAGAGCCATGCCTCAGGGTGGACGCATTGTGTGGTGTGCATGCGTGAGTGCACAGCAAGTGAGTCCAAAACCATTTTCCTTGTGAGACCCAGGCCCCGGAAGAAGCCAGAACACGACTCCCCACTTGCTCCATGAAACTACTACTGCGGCCCCACTTTTGAATGGAAGTCTAATAGCTAGCTTTCTAACTCGAACAAACAACACTGTAGACAAACCGTGCTTTAGCTACCGTCGACCTCTCTGTGGGCGAAGCAGTTTAGGGTGTACTGTGGCTGAGAGCCTGGGGACGGTTTCAATATCGTAATATCGGGGGAGAGACAGGCCGGTACAGAAGGCAGCTCTCAACCCACATCATGGTTATGGGGCTAGTACCGTTGCCCAGGGTAAACACAGCCACCTAACTCGAAGGAGAATCTCGGTTCAGAGCTTGTGCGTCAGGTCAAACAGCTGCTCCTGAGGGTGGCAGCATTTTGTTGTGTGCGTGCGTGAGAGCACTGCAAGGAAGTCCAAAGCTTTTTGCGAGCGAGACTCAGGCCCCAGCGAAAGGCAGAACACGACTCCCCATGTGTTTCATCACGCTAGCACGGCAGCCCCACTTTTGCATGGAAGTCTAATAGCTAGCGTTCTAACTCGAAGAAACTACACAGCAGAGAAACCGTGCTTTAGCTACCGTCGACCTCTCTGTGGGCGAAGCAGTTTAGGGTGTACTGTGGCTGAGAGCCTGGGCACAGTTTCAATATCATAATATCGGGGAGAGGCAGGCCGGTACAGAAGGCAGCTCTCAACACACATCATGGTTATGGGGCTGCTACCGTTCGCCAGGGTGTGTGTGCAGGCTTCAACACAGCCACCTAACTCGAAGGAAAACTTGATTGAGAGCCTGTGCTTCAGGTAAAACAGGTGCTCCTGAGGGTGGCAGCATTTTGTTGTGTGCGTGCGTGAGAGTAGTGCAAGGGAGTCCAAAGCTTTTTGCGAGTGAGACTCAGGCCCCAGCAAAAGGCAGAACACGACTCCCCATGTGTTTGACCAAGCTAGCACGGCAGCCCCACATTTGCATGGCAGTCTAATAGCTAGCGTTCTAACTCGAAGAAACAACACTGTAGAGAAACCGTGCTTTAGCTACCGTCGACCTCTCTGTGGGCGGAGCAGTTTAGGGTGTACTGTGGCTGAGAGCCTGGGGACGGTTTCAATATCGTAATATCGGGGAGAGACAGGCCGGTACAGAAGGCAGCTCTTAACTCACATCCTGGTTATGGGGCTAGTACCATTCGAGAGGGTGTGTGTGCCGCCTTAAACACAGCCACCTAACTCGAAGGAAAAACTCGGTTGAGAGCCTGTGCTGCAGGTAAAACAGCTGCTCCTGAGGGTGGCAGCATTTTGTGGTGTGCGTGCGTGAGAGCACTGCAAGGGAGTCCAAAGCTTTTTGCGAGTGAGACTCAGGCCCCTGCGAAAGGCAGAACACGACTCCCCATGTGTTTGACCAAGCTAGCACGGCAGCCCCACATTTGCATGGCAGTCTAATAGCTAGCGTTCTAACTCGAAGAAACAACACGGTAGAGAAATCGTGCTTTAGCTACCATCCACGTCTCTGAGGGAGGAAGCACTTTCCAGGCTACCGTGGGTGAGAGCCTGGGGAACGGGTTCCTTACGTGAGACCGAGGGAGAAGAAGTCCGGGCCACAAGGCACCTCTCGACTCAGCTCTTGTTACCTGAAGCTAACGCTACTGCTCCATGTGTGCATAGGAATGCTAAGTGCTCCACACTGTTTTGGCAGAAAGAAGCCGGTCAAGAATCCCAGCTTCAGCTCATTCGCCTCTCCACAGGGTGGCAGGATTTTCAACTCTGCTTGAGTGCAAACCTGGGGAATGAGTCCCAGCAGAATTCCGAGGCAGAAATAAGCATGGGCAGGAGGCAGCTATCGACTCAACTCTTGTTTCGGGAAACTAGATCGGCTCTCCCGTGTGTGCGTGTAGTCCTAAGTGCCATCCACCCAACGGAAAGGAACAAAAGTGCGGAGGACCCGTGCCTCAGCAAAGATCGTCCTTCCTGAGCGTGCACTTCATCTGTTGTGTGTTTTTGTGAAAGCATGAGAAATGGAACCTAAACGTAACTCGGAGTGAGAAGCAGGCCTGGAAGGAAGGCTGCTGTCGACTCCCCTCTTGTTTGAGGAGATTAGCACTGCTGTACCCTGTGTGCCTGGAAGCCTAGTTCCCAGGCTACTAACACCAAGAATCAATGCTATAGAGTTACTGCGCTTGAGTTAACATTGCCGTTCCTGAAGCCAGAGGAATTTGACAGTGCTCGTGTCTGTCTGAGAGCCCGGGGAAAGGGTCCCATACGTGAAATGGAGTGAGAAACAGGCCGGAGCGGAAGGCAGTTCTCAACTCACCTCTTGTTTATGAGGCTAGTACCCTTGCCCCGGGTGTGCCTGCAGGGCTAAAGCCAACCACCTAACTCAAAGGAACAACTCTGTAGAGATTTCCTGCTTCGGCTAAAGTAGCCATGCCGGAGGGTGGACGCATTTTGCTGTGTGCATGCGTGAGCGCACTGCAAGTGAGTCCAGACCCATTTTCCGTGTGGGACTCAGGCCCCGGCAGAAGGCAGAACATGACTCCCCACTTGTTTCCTGAGGCTAGCACTGCGGCCCCACTTTTGCATGGAAGTCTAATAGCAAGCGTTCTTTTTTTTAATTATTATTTAATGTTTTTATTGTTATGTTAATCCCCATACATTACATCATTAGTTTTAGATATAGTGTTCCATGGTTCATTGTTTGTGCATAACACCCAGTGCTCCATGCAGAACGTGCCCTGCTCAATACCCATCACCAGGCTAAGCCATCCTCCCAGCCCCCTCCCCTCTAGAACCCTCAGTTTGTTTTTCAGAGTCCATCATCTCTCATGGTTCTTCTCCCCCTCCGATTTTCCCCCCTTCATTCTTCCCCTCCTGCTGCATTCTTCTTCTTCTTTTTTTCTTTCTTAACATATATTGCATTATTTGTTTCAGAGGTACAGATCTGAGATTCAACAGTCTTGCACAATTCACAGCGCTTACCAGAACACATACCCTCCACAGTGTCCATCACCCAGTCACCCCATCCCTCCCACCCCACCCCCCACTCTAGCAACCCTCAGTTTGTTTCCTGAGATTAAGAATTCCTCATATCAGTGAGGTCATATGATACATGTCTTTCTCGGTTTGACTTATTTCGCTCAGCATGATACCCTCCAGTTCCATCCACGTCGTTGCAGATGGCAAGATCTCATTCCTTTTGATGGCTGCATAATATTCCATTGTATATATATATATACCCCCTCTTCTTTATCCATTCATCTGTTGGTGGACATGGCTCTTTCCACAGTTTGGCTATTGTGGACATTCATAGCAAGCGTTCTAACTCGGAGAAACAACACTGAAGAGAAACCGTGCTTTAGCTACCGACGACCTCTATGTGGGAGGAAGCAGTTTAGGGTGTACGGTGGGTGAGAGCCTGGGGACGGGTTCCGTTTCGTGAAATCGAGGGAGAGACAGGCCGGAGAGAAGGCAGCTCTCAACTCAAACCATGGTTATGGGGCTAGTACCGTTGCCCCGGGTGTGTGTGCAGGCTTCATGAAAACTGCCTAACTCGAAGGAAAAACTCGCTGGAGAATCCATGCTTCAGCTAAAAGAGCCGCTCCTGAGGGTGGAAGCATTTTGTTGTGTGCGTGCATGAGAGCACTGCAAGGGAGTCCAAAGCTTTTTGTGAATGAGCCTCAGGCCCCAGCAGAAGGCAGAACACGACTCCCCATGTATTTCATCACGCTAGCACGGCAGCCCCACTTTTGCATGGAAGTCTAACAGCTAGTGTTCTCACTCGAAGAAACAACACTGTAGAGAAACCGTGCTTTAGCTACCGTCGACCTCTAGACGGAGGAAGCATTACACGGAGTACCGTGGCTGAGAGCCTGGGGAACGGGTTCCATACGTGAAACCAAGGGAGAAATAGGTCCGGGCACAAGGCACCTCTGGACTCAGCTCTTGCTACCTGAAGCTAAGACTACTGCTCCATGTGTGCTTGGAATGCTATGTGCTCGACCCTGACTGGGAAGAAACAAGCCTGTAAAGAATCCCAGCTGCAGCTCATTCGCCTACCAGGCTACTAACACCAAGAATCAATGCTGTAGCCTTACTGCGCTTTAGCTACCATTGCCGTTCCTGAAGCCGCAGGAGTTGTATAGTGCTCGTGTATGAGAGACCGGGGAAAGGGTCCCATACGTGAAATGGAGTGAGAAACAGGCCGGTGCGGAAGGCAGCTCTCAACTCACCTCTTGTTTATGAGGCTAGTCCCCTTGCCCCGGGTGTGCCTGCAGGCCATAAGCCAACCACCTAACTCAAAGGAACAACTCTGTAGGGAATTCCTGCTTCGGCTAAAAGAGCCATGCCTCAGGGTGGACGCATTGTGTGGTGTGCATGCGTGAGTGCACAGCAAGGGAGTCCAAAACCATTTTCCTTGTGAGACCCAGGCCCCGGAAGAAGCCAGAACACGACTCCCCACTTGCTCCATGAAACTACTACTGCGGCCCCACTTTTGAATGGAAGTCTAATAGCTAGCTTTCTAACTCGAACAAACAACACTGTAGACAAACCGTGCTTTAGCTACCGTCGACCTCTCTGTGGGCGAAGCAGTTTAGGGTGTACTGTGGCTGAGAGCCTGGGGACGGTTTCAATATCGTAATATCGGGGGAGAGACAGGCCGGTACAGAAGGCAGCTCTCAACCCACATCATGGTTATGGGGCTAGTACCGTTGCCCAGGGTAAACACAGCCACCTAACTCGAAGGAGAATCTCGGTTCAGAGCTTGTGCGTCAGGTCAAACAGCTGCTCCTGAGGGTGGCAGCATTTTGTTGTGTGCGTGCGTGAGAGCACTGCAAGGAAGTCCAAAGCTTTTTGCGAGCGAGACTCAGGCCCCAGCGAAAGGCAGAACACGACTCCCCATGTGTTTCATCACGCTAGCACGGCAGCCCCACTTTTGCATGGAAGTCTAATAGCTAGCGTTCTAACTCGAAGAAACTACACAGCAGAGAAACCGTGCTTTAGCTACCGTCGACCTCTCTGTGGGCGAAGCAGTTTAGGGTGTACTGTGGCTGAGAGCCTGGGCACAGTTTCAATATCATAATATCGGGGAGAGGCAGGCCGGTACAGAAGGCAGCTCTCAACACACATCATGGTTATGGGGCTGCTACCGTTCGCCAGGGTGTGTGTGCAGGCTTCAACACAGCCACCTAACTCGAAGGAAAACTTGATTGAGAGCCTGTGCTTCAGGTAAAACAGGTGCTCCTGAGGGTGGCAGCATTTTGTTGTGTGCGTGCGTGAGAGTAGTGCAAGGGAGTCCAAAGCTTTTTGCGAGTGAGACTCAGGCCCCAGCAAAAGGCAGAACACGACTCCCCATGTGTTTGACCAAGCTAGCACGGCAGCCCCACATTTGCATGGCAGTCTAATAGCTAGCGTTCTAACTCGAAGAAACAACACTGTAGAGAAACCGTGCTTTAGCTACCGTCGACCTCTCTGTGGGCGGAGCAGTTTAGGGTGTACTGTGGCTGAGAGCCTGGGGACGGTTTCAATATCGTAATATCGGGGAGAGACAGGCCGGTACAGAAGGCAGCTCTTAACTCACATCCTGGTTATGGGGCTAGTACCATTCGAGAGGGTGTGTGTGCCGCCTTAAACACAGCCACCTAACTCGAAGGAAAAACTCGGTTGAGAGCCTGTGCTGCAGGTAAAACAGCTGCTCCTGAGGGTGGCAGCATTTTGTGGTGTGCGTGCGTGAGAGCACTGCAAGGGAGTCCAAAGCTTTTTGCGAGTGAGACTCAGGCCCCTGCGAAAGGCAGAACACGACTCCCCATGTGTTTGACCAAGCTAGCACGGCAGCCCCACATTTGCATGGCAGTCTAATAGCTAGCGTTCTAACTCGAAGAAACAACACGGTAGAGAAATCGTGCTTTAGCTACCATCCACGTCTCTGAGGGAGGAAGCACTTTCCAGGCTACCGTGGGTGAGAGCCTGGGGAACGGGTTCCTTACGTGAGACCGAGGGAGAAGAAGTCCGGGCCACAAGGCACCTCTCGACTCAGCTCTTGTTACCTGAAGCTAACGCTACTGCTCCATGTGTGCATAGGAATGCTAAGTGCTCCACACTGTTTTGGCAGAAAGAAGCCGGTCAAGAATCCCAGCTTCAGCTCATTCGCCTCTCCACAGGGTGGCAGGATTTTCAACTCTGCTTGAGTGCAAACCTGGGGAATGAGTCCCAGCAGAATTCCGAGGCAGAAATAAGCATGGGCAGGAGGCAGCTATCGACTCAACTCTTGTTTCGGGAAACTAGATCGGCTCTCCCGTGTGTGCGTGTAGTCCTAAGTGCCATCCACCCAACGGAAAGGAACAAAAGTGCGGAGGACCCGTGCCTCAGCAAAGATCGCCCTTCCTGAGCGTGCACTTCATCTGTTGTGTGTTTTTGTGAAAGCATGAGAAATGGAACCTAAACGTAACTCGGAGTGAGAAGCAGGCCTGGAAGGAAGGCTGCTGTCGACTCCCCTCTTGTTTGAGGAGATTAGCACTGCTGTACCCTGTGTGCCTGGAAGCCTAGTTCCCAGGCTACTAACACCAAGAATCAATGCTATAGAGTTACTGCGCTTGAGTTAACATTGCCGTTCCTGAAGCCAGAGGAATTTGACAGTGCTCGTGTCTGTCTGAGAGCCCGGGGAAAGGGTCCCATACGTGAAATGGAGTGAGAAACAGGCCGGAGCGGAAGGCAGTTCTCAACTCACCTCTTGTTTATGAGGCTAGTACCCTTGCCCCGGGTGTGCCTGCAGGGCTAAAGCCAACCACCTAACTCAAAGGAACAACTCTGTAGAGATTTCCTGCTTCGGCTAAAGTAGCCATGCCGGAGGGTGGACGCATTTTGCTGTGTGCATGCGTGAGCGCACTGCAAGTGAGTCCAGACCCATTTTCCGTGTGGGACTCAGGCCCCGGCAGAAGGCAGAACATGACTCCCCACTTGTTTCCTGAGGCTAGCACTGCGGCCCCACTTTTGCATGGAAGTCTAATAGCAAGCGTTCTTTTTTTTAATTATTATTTAATGTTTTTATTGTTATGTTAATCCCCATACATTACATCATTAGTTTTAGATATAGTGTTCCATGGTTCATTGTTTGTGCATAACACCCAGTGCTCCATGCAGAACGTGCCCTGCTCAATACCCATCACCAGGCTAAGCCATCCTCCCAGCCCCCTCCCCTCTAGAACCCTCAGTTTGTTTTTCAGAGTCCATCATCTCTCATGGTTCTTCTCCCCCTCCGATTTTCCCCCCTTCATTCTTCCCCTCCTGCTGCATTCTTCTTCTTCTTTTTTTCTTTCTTAACATATATTGCATTATTTGTTTCAGAGGTACAGATCTGAGATTCAACAGTCTTGCACAATTCACAGCGCTTACCAGAACACATACCCTCCACAGTGTCCATCACCCAGTCACCCCATCCCTCCCACCCCACCCCCCACTCTAGCAACCCTCAGTTTGTTTCCTGAGATTAAGAATTCCTCATATCAGTGAGGTCATATGATACATGTCTTTCTCGGTTTGACTTATTTCGCTCAGCATGATACCCTCCAGTTCCATCCACGTCGTTGCAGATGGCAAGATCTCATTCCTTTTGATGGCTGCATAATATTCCATTGTATATATATATATATACCCCCTCTTCTTTATCCATTCATCTGTTGGTGGACATGGCTCTTTCCACAGTTTGGCTATTGTGGACATTCATAGCAAGCGTTCTAACTCGGAGAAACAACACTGAAGAGAAACCGTGCTTTAGCTACCGACGACCTCTATGTGGGAGGAAGCAGTTTAGGGTGTACGGTGGGTGAGAGCCTGGGGACGGGTTCCGTTTCGTGAAATCGAGGGAGAGACAGGCCGGAGAGAAGGCAGCTCTCAACTCAAACCATGGTTATGGGGCTAGTACCGTTGCCCCGGGTGTGTGTGCAGGCTTCATGAAAACTGCCTAACTCGAAGGAAAAACTCGCTGGAGAATCCATGCTTCAGCTAAAAGAGCCGCTCCTGAGGGTGGAAGCATTTTGTTGTGTGCGTGCATGAGAGCACTGCAAGGGAGTCCAAAGCTTTTTGTGAATGAGCCTCAGGCCCCAGCAGAAGGCAGAACACGACTCCCCATGTATTTCATCACGCTAGCACGGCAGCCCCACTTTTGCATGGAAGTCTAACAGCTAGTGTTCTCACTCGAAGAAACAACACTGTAGAGAAACCGTGCTTTAGCTACCGTCGACCTCTAGACGGAGGAAGCATTACACGGAGTACCGTGGCTGAGAGCCTGGGGAACGGGTTCCATACGTGAAACCAAGGGAGAAATAGGTCCGGGCAGAAGGCACCTCTGGACTCAGCTCTTGCTACCTGAAGCTAAGACTACTGCTCCATGTGTGCTTGGAATGCTATGTGCTCGACCCTGACTGGGAAGAAACAAGCCTGTAAAGAATCCCAGCTGCAGCTCATTCGCCTACCAGGCTACTAACACCAAGAATCAATGCTGTAGCCTTACTGCGCTTTAGCTACCATTGCCGTTCCTGAAGCCGCAGGAGTTGTATAGTGCTCGTGTATGAGAGACCGGGGAAAGGGTCCCATACGTGAAATGGAGTGAGAAACAGGCCGGTGCGGAAGGCAGCTCTCAACTCACCTCTTGTTTATGAGGCTAGTCCCCTTGCCCCGGGTGTGCCTGCAGGCCATAAGCCAACCACCTAACTCAAAGGAACAACTCTGTAGGGAATTCCTGCTTCGGCTAAAAGAGCCATGCCTCAGGGTGGACGCATTGTGTGGTGTGCATGCGTGAGTGCACAGCAAGGGAGTCCAAAACCATTTTCCTTGTGAGACCCAGGCCCCGGAAGAAGCCAGAACACGACTCCCCACTTGCTCCATGAAACTACTACTGCGGCCCCACTTTTGAATGGAAGTCTAATAGCTAGCTTTCTAACTCGAACAAACAACACTGTAGACAAACCGTGCTTTAGCTACCGTCGACCTCTCTGTGGGCGAAGCAGTTTAGGGTGTACTGTGGCTGAGAGCCTGGGGACGGTTTCAATATCGTAATATCGGGGGAGAGACAGGCCGGTACAGAAGGCAGCTCTCAACCCACATCATGGTTATGGGGCTAGTACCGTTGCCCAGGGTAAACACAGCCACCTAACTCGAAGGAGAATCTCGGTTCAGAGCTTGTGCGTCAGGTCAAACAGCTGCTCCTGAGGGTGGCAGCATTTTGTTGTGTGCGTGCGTGAGAGCACTACAAGGAAGTCCAAAGCTTTTTGCGAGCGAGACTCAGGCCCCAGCGAAAGGCAGAACACGACTCCCCATGTGTTTCATCACGCTAGCACGGCAGCCCCACTTTTGCATGGAAGTCTAATAGCTAGCGTTCTAACTCGAAGAAACTACACAGCAGAGAAACCGTGCTTTAGCTACCGTCGACCTCTCTGTGGGCGAAGCAGTTTAGGGTGTACTGTGGCTGAGAGCCTGGGCACAGTTTCAATATCATAATATCGGGGAGAGGCAGGCCGGTACAGAAGGCAGCTCTCAACACACATCATGGTTATGGGGCTGCTACCGTTCGCCAGGGTGTGTGTGCAGGCTTCAACACAGCCACCTAACTCGAAGGAAAACTTGATTGAGAGCCTGTGCTTCAGGTAAAACAGGTGCTCCTGAGGGTGGCAGCATTTTGTTGTGTGCGTGCGTGAGAGTAGTGCAAGGGAGTCCAAAGCTTTTTGCGAGTGAGACTCAGGCCCCAGCAAAAGGCAGAACACGACTCCCCATGTGTTTGACCAAGCTAGCACGGCAGCCCCACATTTGCATGGCAGTCTAATAGCTAGCGTTCTAACTCGAAGAAACAACACTGTAGAGAAACCGTGCTTTAGCTACCGTCGACCTCTCTGTGGGCGGAGCAGTTTAGGGTGTACTGTGGCTGAGAGCCTGGGGACGGTTTCAATATCGTAATATCGGGGAGAGACAGGCCGGTACAGAAGGCAGCTCTTAACTCACATCCTGGTTATGGGGCTAGTACCATTCGAGAGGGTGTGTGTGCCGCCTTAAACACAGCCACCTAACTCGAAGGAAAAACTCGGTTGAGAGCCTGTGCTGCAGGTAAAACAGCTGCTCCTGAGGGTGGCAGCATTTTGTGGTGTGCGTGCGTGAGAGCACTGCAAGGGAGTCCAAAGCTTTTTGCGAGTGAGACTCAGGCCCCTGCGAAAGGCAGAACACGACTCCCCATGTGTTTGACCAAGCTAGCACGGCAGCCCCACATTTGCATGGCAGTCTAATAGCTAGCGTTCTAACTCGAAGAAACAACACGGTAGAGAAATCGTGCTTTAGCTACCATCCACGTCTCTGAGGGAGGAAGCACTTTCCAGGCTACCGTGGGTGAGAGCCTGGGGAACGGGTTCCTTACGTGAGACCGAGGGAGAAGAAGTCCGGGCCACAAGGCACCTCTCGACTCAGCTCTTGTTACCTGAAGCTAACGCTACTGCTCCATGTGTGCATAGGAATGCTAAGTGCTCCACACTGTTTTGGCAGAAAGAAGCCGGTCAAGAATCCCAGCTTCAGCTCATTCGCCTCTCCACAGGGTGGCAGGATTTTCAACTCTGCTTGAGTGCAAACCTGGGGAATGAGTCCCAGCAGAATTCCGAGGCAGAAATAAGCATGGGCAGGAGGCAGCTATCGACTCAACTCTTGTTTCGGGAAACTAGATCGGCTCTCCCGTGTGTGCGTGTAGTCCTAAGTGCCATCCACCCAACGGAAAGGAACAAAAGTGCGGAGGACCCGTGCCTCAGCAAAGATCGCCCTTCCTGAGCGTGCACTTCATCTGTTGTGTGTTTTTGTGAAAGCATGAGAAATGGAACCTAAACGTAACTCGGAGTGAGAAGCAGGCCTGGAAGGAAGGCTGCTGTCGACTCCCCTCTTGTTTGAGGAGATTAGCACTGCTGTACCCTGTGTGCCTGGAAGCCTAGTTCCCAGGCTACTAACACCAAGAATCAATGCTATAGAGTTACTGCGCTTGAGTTAACATTGCCGTTCCTGAAGCCAGAGGAATTTGACAGTGCTCGTGTCTGTCTGAGAGCCCGGGGAAAGGGTCCCATACGTGAAATGGAGTGAGAAACAGGCCGGAGCGGAAGGCAGTTCTCAACTCACCTCTTGTTTATGAGGCTAGTACCCTTGCCCCGGGTGTGCCTGCAGGGCTAAAGCCAACCACCTAACTCAAAGGAACAACTCTGTAGAGATTTCCTGCTTCGGCTAAAGTAGCCATGCCGGAGGGTGGACGCATTTTGCTGTGTGCATGCGTGAGCGCACTGCAAGTGAGTCCAGACCCATTTTCCGTGTGGGACTCAGGCCCCGGCAGAAGGCAGAACATGACTCCCCACTTGTTTCCTGAGGCTAGCACTGCGGCCCCACTTTTGCATGGAAGTCTAATAGCAAGCGTTCTTTTTTTTAATTATTATTTAATGTTTTTATTGTTATGTTAATCCCCATACATTACATCATTAGTTTTAGATATAGTGTTCCATGGTTCATTGTTTGTGCATAACACCCAGTGCTCCATGCAGAACGTGCCCTGCTCAATACCCATCACCAGGCTAAGCCATCCTCCCAGCCCCCTCCCCTCTAGAACCCTCAGTTTGTTTTTCAGAGTCCATCATCTCTCATGGTTCTTCTCCCCCTCCGATTTTCCCCCCTTCATTCTTCCCCTCCTGCTGCATTCTTCTTCTTCTTTTTTTCTTTCTTAACATATATTGCATTATTTGTTTCAGAGGTACAGATCTGAGATTCAACAGTCTTGCACAATTCACAGCGCTTACCAGAACACATACCCTCCACAGTGTCCATCACCCAGTCACCCCATCCCTCCCACCCCACCCCCCACTCTAGCAACCCTCAGTTTGTTTCCTGAGATTAAGAATTCCTCATATCAGTGAGGTCATATGATACATGTCTTTCTCGGTTTGACTTATTTCGCTCAGCATGATACCCTCCAGTTCCATCCACGTCGTTGCAGATGGCAAGATCTCATTCCTTTTGATGGCTGCATAATATTCCATTGTATATATATATATACCCCCTCTTCTTTATCCATTCATCTGTTGGTGGACATGGCTCTTTCCACAGTTTGGCTATTGTGGACATTCATAGCAAGCGTTCTAACTCGGAGAAACAACACTGAAGAGAAACCGTGCTTTAGCTACCGACGACCTCTATGTGGGAGGAAGCAGTTTAGGGTGTACGGTGGGTGAGAGCCTGGGGACGGGTTCCGTTTCGTGAAATCGAGGGAGAGACAGGCCGGAGAGAAGGCAGCTCTCAACTCAAACCATGGTTATGGGGCTAGTACCGTTGCCCCGGGTGTGTGTGCAGGCTTCATGAAAACTGCCTAACTCGAAGGAAAAACTCGCTGGAGAATCCATGCTTCAGCTAAAAGAGCCGCTCCTGAGGGTGGAAGCATTTTGTTGTGTGCGTGCATGAGAGCACTGCAAGGGAGTCCAAAGCTTTTTGTGAATGAGCCTCAGGCCCCAGCAGAAGGCAGAACACGACTCCCCATGTATTTCATCACGCTAGCACGGCAGCCCCACTTTTGCATGGAAGTCTAACAGCTAGTGTTCTCACTCGAAGAAACAACACTGTAGAGAAACCGTGCTTTAGCTACCGTCGACCTCTAGACGGAGGAAGCATTACACGGAGTACCGTGGCTGAGAGCCTGGGGAACGGGTTCCATACGTGAAACCAAGGGAGAAATAGGTCCGGGCACAAGGCACCTCTGGACTCAGCTCTTGCTACCTGAAGCTAAGACTACTGCTCCATGTGTGCTTGGAATGCTATGTGCTCGACCCTGACTGGGAAGAAACAAGCCTGTAAAGAATCCCAGCTGCAGCTCATTCGCCTACCAGGCTACTAACACCAAGAATCAATGCTGTAGCCTTACTGCGCTTTAGCTACCATTGCCGTTCCTGAAGCCGCAGGAGTTGTATAGTGCTCGTGTATGAGAGACCGGGGAAAGGGTCCCATACGTGAAATGGAGTGAGAAACAGGCCGGTGCGGAAGGCAGCTCTCAACTCACCTCTTGTTTATGAGGCTAGTCCCCTTGCCCCGGGTGTGCCTGCAGGCCATAAGCCAACCACCTAACTCAAAGGAACAACTCTGTAGGGAATTCCTGCTTCGGCTAAAAGAGCCATGCCTCAGGGTGGACGCATTGTGTGGTGTGCATGCGTGAGTGCACAGCAAGGGAGTCCAAAACCATTTTCCTTGTGAGACCCAGGCCCCGGAAGAAGCCAGAACACGACTCCCCACTTGCTCCATGAAACTACTACTGCGGCCCCACTTTTGAATGGAAGTCTAATAGCTAGCTTTCTAACTCGAACAAACAACACTGTAGACAAACCGTGCTTTAGCTACCGTCGACCTCTCTGTGGGCGAAGCAGTTTAGGGTGTACTGTGGCTGAGAGCCTGGGGACGGTTTCAATATCGTAATATCGGGGGAGAGACAGGCCGGTACAGAAGGCAGCTCTCAACCCACATCATGGTTATGGGGCTAGTACCGTTGCCCAGGGTAAACACAGCCACCTAACTCGAAGGAGAATCTCGGTTCAGAGCTTGTGCGTCAGGTCAAACAGCTGCTCCTGAGGGTGGCAGCATTTTGTTGTGTGCGTGCGTGAGAGCACTGCAAGGAAGTCCAAAGCTTTTTGCGAGCGAGACTCAGGCCCCAGCGAAAGGCAGAACACGACTCCCCATGTGTTTCATCACGCTAGCACGGCAGCCCCACTTTTGCATGGAAGTCTAATAGCTAGCGTTCTAACTCGAAGAAACTACACAGCAGAGAAACCGTGCTTTAGCTACCATCGACCTCTCTGTGGGCGAAGCAGTTTAGGGTGTACTGTGGCTGAGAGCCTGGGCACAGTTTCAATATCATAATATCGGGGAGAGGCAGGCCGGTACAGAAGGCAGCTCTCAACACACATCATGGTTATGGGGCTGCTACCGTTCGCCAGGGTGTGTGTGCAGGCTTCAACACAGCCACCTAACTCGAAGGAAAACTTGATTGAGAGCTTGTGCTTCAGGTAAAACAGGTGCTCCTGAGGGTGGCAGCATTTTGTTGTGTGCGTGCGTGAGAGTAGTGCAAGGGAGTCCAAAGCTTTTTGCGAGTGAGACTCAGGCCCCAGCAAAAGGCAGAACACGACTCCCCATGTGTTTGACCAAGCTAGCACGGCAGCCCCACATTTGCATGGCAGTCTAATAGCTAGCGTTCTAACTCGAAGAAACAACACTGTAGAGAAACCGTGCTTTAGCTACCGTCGACCTCTCTGTGGGCGGAGCAGTTTAGGGTGTACTGTGGCTGAGAGCCTGGGGACGGTTTCAATATCGTAATATCGGGGAGAGACAGGCCGGTACAGAAGGCAGCTCTTAACTCACATCCTGGTTATGGGGCTAGTACCATTCGAGAGGGTGTGTGTGCCGCCTTAAACACAGCCACCTAACTCGAAGGAAAAACTCGGTTGAGAGCCTGTGCTGCAGGTAAAACAGCTGCTCCTGAGGGTGGCAGCATTTTGTGGTGTGCGTGCGTGAGAGCACTGCAAGGGAGTCCAAAGCTTTTTGCGAGTGAGACTCAGGCCCCTGCGAAAGGCAGAACACGACTCCCCATGTGTTTGACCAAGCTAGCACGGCAGCCCCACATTTGCATGGCAGTCTAATAGCTAGCGTTCTAACTCGAAGAAACAACACGGTAGAGAAATCGTGCTTTAGCTACCATCCACGTCTCTGAGGGAGGAAGCACTTTCCAGGCTACCGTGGGTGAGAGCCTGGGGAACGGGTTCCTTACGTGAGACCGAGGGAGAAGAAGTCCGGGCCACAAGGCACCTCTCGACTCAGCTCTTGTTACCTGAAGCTAACGCTACTGCTCCATGTGTGCATAGGAATGCTAAGTGCTCCACACTGTTTTGGCAGAAAGAAGCCGGTCAAGAATCCCAGCTTCAGCTCATTCGCCTCTCCACAGGGTGGCAGGATTTTCAACTCTGCTTGAGTGCAAACCTGGGGAATGAGTCCCAGCAGAATTCCGAGGCAGAAATAAGCATGGGCAGGAGGCAGCTATCGACTCAACTCTTGTTTCGGGAAACTAGATCGGCTCTCCCGTGTGTGCGTGTAGTCCTAAGTGCCATCCACCCAACGGAAAGGAACAAAAGTGCGGAGGACCCGTGCCTCAGCAAAGATCGCCCTTCCTGAGCGTGCACTTCATCTGTTGTGTGTTTTTGTGAAAGCATGAGAAATGGAACCTAAACGTAACTCGGAGTGAGAAGCAGGCCTGGAAGGAAGGCTGCTGTCGACTCCCCTCTTGTTTGAGGAGATTAGCACTGCTGTACCCTGTGTGCCTGGAAGCCTAGTTCCCAGGCTACTAACACCAAGAATCAATGCTATAGAGTTACTGCGCTTGAGTTAACATTGCCGTTCCTGAAGCCAGAGGAATTTGACAGTGCTCGTGTCTGTCTGAGAGCCCGGGGAAAGGGTCCCATACGTGAAATGGAGTGAGAAACAGGCCGGAGCGGAAGGCAGTTCTCAACTCACCTCTTGTTTATGAGGCTAGTACCCTTGCCCCGGGTGTGCCTGCAGGGCTAAAGCCAACCACCTAACTCAAAGGAACAACTCTGTAGAGATTTCCTGCTTCGGCTAAAGTAGCCATGCCGGAGGGTGGACGCATTTTGCTGTGTGCATGCGTGAGCGCACTGCAAGTGAGTCCAGACCCATTTTCCGTGTGGGACTCAGGCCCCGGCAGAAGGCAGAACATGACTCCCCACTTGTTTCCTGAGGCTAGCACTGCGGCCCCACTTTTGCATGGAAGTCTAATAGCAAGCGTTCTTTTTTTTAATTATTATTTAATGTTTTTATTGTTATGTTAATCCCCATACATTACATCATTAGTTTTAGATATAGTGTTCCATGGTTCATTGTTTGTGCATAACACCCAGTGCTCCATGCAGAACGTGCCCTGCTCAATACCCATCACCAGGCTAAGCCATCCTCCCAGCCCCCTCCCCTCTAGAACCCTCAGTTTGTTTTTCAGAGTCCATCATCTCTCATGGTTCTTCTCCCCCTCCGATTTTCCCCCCTTCATTCTTCCCCTCCTGCTGCATTCTTCTTCTTCTTTTTTTCTTTCTTAACATATATTGCATTATTTGTTTCAGAGGTACAGATCTGAGATTCAACAGTCTTGCACAATTCACAGCGCTTACCAGAACACATACCCTCCACAGTGTCCATCACCCAGTCACCCCATCCCTCCCACCCCACCCCCCACTCTAGCAACCCTCAGTTTGTTTCCTGAGATTAAGAATTCCTCATATCAGTGAGGTCATATGATACATGTCTTTCTCGGTTTGACTTATTTCGCTCAGCATGATACCCTCCAGTTCCATCCACGTCGTTGCAGATGGCAAGATCTCATTCCTTTTGATGGCTGCATAATATTCCATTGTATATATATATACCCCCTCTTCTTTATCCATTCATCTGTTGGTGGACATGGCTCTTTCCACAGTTTGGCTATTGTGGACATTCATAGCAAGCGTTCTAACTCGGAGAAACAACACTGAAGAGAAACCGTGCTTTAGCTACCGACGACCTCTATGTGGGAGGAAGCAGTTTAGGGTGTACGGTGGGTGAGAGCCTGGGGACGGGTTCTGTTTCGTGAAATCGAGGGAGAGACAGGCCGGAGAGAAGGCAGCTCTCAACTCAAACCATGGTTATGGGGCTAGTACCGTTGCCCCGGGTGTGTGTGCAGGCTTCATGAAAACTGCCTAACTCGAAGGAAAAACTCGCTGGAGAATCCATGCTTCAGCTAAAAGAGCCGCTCCTGAGGGTGGAAGCATTTTGTTGTGTGCGTGCATGAGAGCACTGCAAGGGAGTCCAAAGCTTTTTGTGAATGAGCCTCAGGCCCCAGCAGAAGGCAGAACACGACTCCCCATGTATTTCATCACGCTAGCACGGCAGCCCCACTTTTGCATGGAAGTCTAACAGCTAGTGTTCTCACTCGAAGAAACAACACTGTAGAGAAACCGTGCTTTAGCTACCGTCGACCTCTAGACGGAGGAAGCATTACACGGAGTACCGTGGCTGAGAGCCTGGGGAACGGGTTCCATACGTGAAACCAAGGGAGAAATAGGTCCGGGCACAAGGCACCTCTGGACTCAGCTCTTGCTACCTGAAGCTAAGACTACTGCTCCATGTGTGCTTGGAATGCTATGTGCTCGACCCTGACTGGGAAGAAACAAGCCTGTAAAGAATCCCAGCTGCAGCTCATTCGCCTACCAGGCTACTAACACCAAGAATCAATGCTGTAGCCTTACTGCGCTTTAGCTACCATTGCCGTTCCTGAAGCCGCAGGAGTTGTATAGTGCTCGTGTATGAGAGACCGGGGAAAGGGTCCCATACGTGAAATGGAGTGAGAAACAGGCCGGTGCGGAAGGCAGCTCTCAACTCACCTCTTGTTTATGAGGCTAGTCCCCTTGCCCCGGGTGTGCCTGCAGGCCATAAGCCAACCACCTAACTCAAAGGAACAACTCTGTAGGGAATTCCTGCTTCGGCTAAAAGAGCCATGCCTCAGGGTGGACGCATTGTGTGGTGTGCATGCGTGAGTGCACAGCAAGGGAGTCCAAAACCATTTTCCTTGTGAGACCCAGGCCCCGGAAGAAGCCAGAACACGACTCCCCACTTGCTCCATGAAACTACTACTGCGGCCCCACTTTTGAATGGAAGTCTAATAGCTAGCTTTCTAACTCGAACAAACAACACTGTAGACAAACCGTGCTTTAGCTACCGTCGACCTCTCTGTGGGCGAAGCAGTTTAGGGTGTACTGTGGCTGAGAGCCTGGGGACGGTTTCAATATCGTAATATCGGGGGAGAGACAGGCCGGTACAGAAGGCAGCTCTCAACCCACATCATGGTTATGGGGCTAGTACCGTTGCCCAGGGTAAACACAGCCACCTAACTCGAAGGAGAATCTCGGTTCAGAGCTTGTGCGTCAGGTCAAACAGCTGCTCCTGAGGGTGGCAGCATTTTGTGGTGTGCGTGCGTGAGAGCACTGCAAGGAAGTCCAAAGCTTTTTGCGAGCGAGACTCAGGCCCCAGCGAAAGGCAGAACACGACTCCCCATGTGTTTCATCACGCTAGCACGGCAGCCCCACTTTTGCATGGAAGTCTAATAGCTAGCGTTCTAACTCGAAGAAACTACACAGCAGAGAAACCGTGCTTTAGCTACCGTCGACCTCTCTGTGGGCGAAGCAGTTTAGGGTGTACTGTGGCTGAGAGCCTGGGCACAGTTTCAATATCATAATATCGGGGAGAGGCAGGCCGGTACAGAAGGCAGCTCTCAACACACATCATGGTTATGGGGCTGCTACCGTTCGCCAGGGTGTGTGTGCAGGCTTCAACACAGCCACCTAACTCGAAGGAAAACTTGATTGAGAGCCTGTGCTTCAGGTAAAACAGGTGCTCCTGAGGGTGGCAGCATTTTGTTGTGTGCGTGCGTGAGAGTAGTGCAAGGGAGTCCAAAGCTTTTTGCGAGTGAGACTCAGGCCCCAGCAAAAGGCAGAACACGACTCCCCATGTGTTTGACCAAGCTAGCACGGCAGCCCCACATTTGCATGGCAGTCTAATAGCTAGCGTTCTAACTCGAAGAAACAACACTGTAGAGAAACCGTGCTTTAGCTACCGTCGACCTCTCTGTGGGCGGAGCAGTTTAGGGTGTACTGTGGCTGAGAGCCTGGGGACGGTTTCAATATCGTAATATCGGGGAGAGACAGGCCGGTACAGAAGGCAGCTCTTAACTCACATCCTGGTTATGGGGCTAGTACCATTCGAGAGGGTGTGTGTGCCGCCTTAAACACAGCCACCTAACTCGAAGGAAAAACTCGGTTGAGAGCCTGTGCTGCAGGTAAAACAGCTGCTCCTGAGGGTGGCAGCATTTTGTGGTGTGCGTGCGTGAGAGCACTGCAAGGGAGTCCAAAGCTTTTTGCGAGTGAGACTCAGGCCCCTGCGAAAGGCAGAACACGACTCCCCATGTGTTTGACCAAGCTAGCACGGCAGCCCCACATTTGCATGGCAGTCTAATAGCTAGCGTTCTAACTCGAAGAAACAACACGGTAGAGAAATCGTGCTTTAGCTACCATCCACGTCTCTGAGGGAGGAAGCACTTTCCAGGCTACCGTGGGTGAGAGCCTGGGGAACGGGTTCCTTACGTGAGACCGAGGGAGAAGAAGTCCGGGCCACAAGGCACCTCTCGACTCAGCTCTTGTTACCTGAAGCTAACACTACTGCTCCATGTGTGCATAGGAATGCTAAGTGCTCCACACTGTTTTGGCAGAAAGAAGCCGGTCAAGAATCCCAGCTTCAGCTCATTCGCCTCTCCACAGGGTGGCAGGATTTTCAACTCTGCTTGAGTGCAAACCTGGGGAATGAGTCCCAGCAGAATTCCGAGGCAGAAATAAGCATGGGCAGGAGGCAGCTATCGACTCAACTCTTGTTTCGGGAAACTAGATCGGCTCTCCCGTGTGTGCGTGTAGTCCTAAGTGCCATCCACCCAACGGAAAGGAACAAAAGTGCGGAGGACCCGTGCCTCAGCAAAGATCGCCCTTCCTGAGCGTGCACTTCATCTGTTGTGTGTTTTTGTGAAAGCATGAGAAATGGAACCTAAACGTAACTCGGAGTGAGAAGCAGGCCTGGAAGGAAGGCTGCTGTCGACTCCCCTCTTGTTTGAGGAGATTAGCACTGCTGTACCCTGTGTGCCTGGAAGCCTAGTTCCCAGGCTACTAACACCAAGAATCAATGCTATAGAGTTACTGCGCTTGAGTTAACATTGCCGTTCCTGAAGCCAGAGGAATTTGACAGTGCTCGTGTCTGTCTGAGAGCCCGGGGAAAGGGTCCCATACGTGAAATGGAGTGAGAAACAGGCCGGAGCGGAAGGCAGTTCTCAACTCACCTCTTGTTTATGAGGCTAGTACCCTTGCCCCGGGTGTGCCTGCAGGGCTAAAGCCAACCACCTAACTCAAAGGAACAACTCTGTAGAGATTTCCTGCTTCGGCTAAAGTAGCCATGCCGGAGGGTGGACGCATTTTGCTGTGTGCATGCGTGAGCGCACTGCAAGTGAGTCCAGACCCATTTTCCGTGTGGGACTCAGGCCCCGGCAGAAGGCAGAACATGACTCCCCACTTGTTTCCTGAGGCTAGCACTGCGGCCCCACTTTTGCATGGAAGTCTAATAGCAAGCGTTCTTTTTTTTAATTATTATTTAATGTTTTTATTGTTATGTTAATCCCCATACATTACATCATTAGTTTTAGATATAGTGTTCCATGGTTCATTGTTTGTGCATAACACCCAGTGCTCCATGCAGAACGTGCCCTGCTCAATACCCATCACCAGGCTAAGCCATCCTCCCAGCCCCCTCCCCTCTAGAACCCTCAGTTTGTTTTTCAGAGTCCATCATCTCTCATGGTTCTTCTCCCCCTCCGATTTTCCCCCCTTCATTCTTCCCCTCCTGCTGCATTCTTCTTCTTCTTTTTTTCTTTCTTAACATATATTGCATTATTTGTTTCAGAGGTACAGATCTGAGATTCAACAGTCTTGCACAATTCACAGCGCTTACCAGAACACATACCCTCCACAGTGTCCATCACCCAGTCACCCCATCCCTCCCACCCCACCCCCCACTCTAGCAACCCTCAGTTTGTTTCCTGAGATTAAGAATTCCTCATATCAGTGAGGTCATATGATACATGTCTTTCTCGGTTTGACTTATTTCGCTCAGCATGATACCCTCCAGTTCCATCCACGTCGTTGCAGATGGCAAGATCTCATTCCTTTTGATGGCTGCATAATATTCCATTGTATATATATATATACCCCCTCTTCTTTATCCATTCATCTGTTGGTGGACATGGCTCTTTCCACAGTTTGGCTATTGTGGACATTCATAGCAAGCGTTCTAACTCGGAGAAACAACACTGAAGAGAAACCGTGCTTTAGCTACCGACGACCTCTATGTGGGAGGAAGCAGTTTAGGGTGTACGGTGGGTGAGAGCCTGGGGACGGGTTCCGTTTCGTGAAATCGAGGGAGAGACAGGCCGGAGAGAAGGCAGCTCTCAACTCAAACCATGGTTATGGGGCTAGTACCGTTGCCCCGGGTGTGTGTGCAGGCTTCATGAAAACTGCCTAACTCGAAGGAAAAACTCGCTGGAGAATCCATGCTTCAGCTAAAAGAGCCGCTCCTGAGGGTGGAAGCATTTTGTTGTGTGCGTGCATGAGAGCACTGCAAGGGAGTCCAAAGCTTTTTGTGAATGAGCCTCAGGCCCCAGCAGAAGGCAGAACACGACTCCCCATGTATTTCATCACGCTAGCACGGCAGCCCCACTTTTGCATGGAAGTCTAACAGCTAGTGTTCTCACTCGAAGAAACAACACTGTAGAGAAACCGTGCTTTAGCTACCGTCGACCTCTAGACGGAGGAAGCATTACACGGAGTACCGTGGCTGAGAGCCTGGGGAACGGGTTCCATACGTGAAACCAAGGGAGAAATAGGTCCGGGCACAAGGCACCTCTGGACTCAGCTCTTGCTACCTGAAGCTAAGACTACTGCTCCATGTGTGCTTGGAATGCTATGTGCTCGACCCTGACTGGGAAGAAACAAGCCTGTAAAGAATCCCAGCTGCAGCTCATTCGCCTACCAGGCTACTAACACCAAGAATCAATGCTGTAGCCTTACTGCGCTTTAGCTACCATTGCCGTTCCTGAAGCCGCAGGAGTTGTATAGTGCTCGTGTATGAGAGACCGGGGAAAGGGTCCCATACGTGAAATGGAGTGAGAAACAGGCCGGTGCGGAAGGCAGCTCTCAACTCACCTCTTGTTTATGAGGCTAGTCCCCTTGCCCCGGGTGTGCCTGCAGGCCATAAGCCAACCACCTAACTCAAAGGAACAACTCTGTAGGGAATTCCTGCTTCGGCTAAAAGAGCCATGCCTCAGGGTGGACGCATTGTGTGGTGTGCATGCGTGAGTGCACAGCAAGTGAGTCCAAAACCATTTTCCTTGTGAGACCCAGGCCCCGGAAGAAGCCAGAACACGACTCCCCACTTGCTCCATGAAACTACTACTGCGGCCCCACTTTTGAATGGAAGTCTAATAGCTAGCTTTCTAACTCGAACAAACAACACTGTAGACAAACCGTGCTTTAGCTACCGTCGACCTCTCTGTGGGCGAAGCAGTTTAGGGTGTACTGTGGCTGAGAGCCTGGGGACGGTTTCAATATCGTAATATCGGGGGAGAGACAGGCCGGTACAGAAGGCAGCTCTCAACCCACATCATGGTTATGGGGCTAGTACCGTTGCCCAGGGTAAACACAGCCACCTAACTCGAAGGAGAATCTCGGTTCAGAGCTTGTGCGTCAGGTCAAACAGCTGCTCCTGAGGGTGGCAGCATTTTGTGGTGTGCGTGCGTGAGAGCACTGCAAGGAAGTCCAAAGCTTTTTGCGAGCGAGACTCAGGCCCCAGCGAAAGGCAGAACACGACTCCCCATGTGTTTCATCACGCTAGCACGGCAGCCCCACTTTTGCATGGAAGTCTAATAGCTAGCGTTCTAACTCGAAGAAACTACACAGCAGAGAAACCGTGCTTTAGCTACCGTCGACCTCTCTGTGGGCGAAGCAGTTTAGGGTGTACTGTGGCTGAGAGCCTGGGCACAGTTTCAATATCATAATATCGGGGAGAGGCAGGCCGGTACAGAAGGCAGCTCTCAACACACATCATGGTTATGGGGCTGCTACCGTTCGCCAGGGTGTGTGTGCAGGCTTCAACACAGCCACCTAACTCGAAGGAAAACTTGATTGAGAGCCTGTGCTTCAGGTAAAACAGGTGCTCCTGAGGGTGGCAGCATTTTGTTGTGTGCGTGCGTGAGAGTAGTGCAAGGGAGTCCAAAGCTTTTTGCGAGTGAGACTCAGGCCCCAGCAAAAGGCAGAACACGACTCCCCATGTGTTTGACCAAGCTAGCACGGCAGCCCCACATTTGCATGGCAGTCTAATAGCTAGCGTTCTAACTCGAAGAAACAACACTGTAGAGAAACCGTGCTTTAGCTACCGTCGACCTCTCTGTGGGCGGAGCAGTTTAGGGTGTACTGTGGCTGAGAGCCTGGGGACGGTTTCAATATCGTAATATCGGGGAGAGACAGGCCGGTACAGAAGGCAGCTCTTAACTCACATCCTGGTTATGGGGCTAGTACCATTCGAGAGGGTGTGTGTGCCGCCTTAAACACAGCCACCTAACTCGAAGGAAAAACTCGGTTGAGAGCCTGTGCTGCAGGTAAAACAGCTGCTCCTGAGGGTGGCAGCATTTTGTGGTGTGCGTGCGTGAGAGCACTGCAAGGGAGTCCAAAGCTTTTTGCGAGTGAGACTCAGGCCCCTGCGAAAGGCAGAACACGACTCCCCATGTGTTTGACCAAGCTAGCACGGCAGCCCCACATTTGCATGGCAGTCTAATAGCTAGCGTTCTAACTCGAAGAAACAACACGGTAGAGAAATCGTGCTTTAGCTACCATCCACGTCTCTGAGGGAGGAAGCACTTTCCAGGCTACCGTGGGTGAGAGCCTGGGGAACGGGTTCCTTACGTGAGACCGAGGGAGAAGAAGTCCGGGCCACAAGGCACCTCTCGACTCAGCTCTTGTTACCTGAAGCTAACGCTACTGCTCCATGTGTGCATAGGAATGCTAAGTGCTCCACACTGTTTTGGCAGAAAGAAGCCGGTCAAGAATCCCAGCTTCAGCTCATTCGCCTCTCCACAGGGTGGCAGGATTTTCAACTCTGCTTGAGTGCAAACCTGGGGAATGAGTCCCAGCAGAATTCCGAGGCAGAAATAAGCATGGGCAGGAGGCAGCTATCGACTCAACTCTTGTTTCGGGAAACTAGATCGGCTCTCCCGTGTGTGCGTGTAGTCCTAAGTGCCATCCACCCAACGGAAAGGAACAAAAGTGCGGAGGACCCGTGCCTCAGCAAAGATCGCCCTTCCTGAGCGTGCACTTCATCTGTTGTGTGTTTTTGTGAAAGCATGAGAAATGGAACCTAAACGTAACTCGGAGTGAGAAGCAGGCCTGGAAGGAAGGCTGCTGTCGACTCCCCTCTTGTTTGAGGAGATTAGCACTGCTGTACCCTGTGTGCCTGGAAGCCTAGTTCCCAGGCTACTAACACCAAGAATCAATGCTATAGAGTTACTGCGCTTGAGTTAACATTGCCGTTCCTGAAGCCAGAGGAATTTGACAGTGCTCGTGTCTGTCTGAGAGCCCGGGGAAAGGGTCCCATACGTGAAATGGAGTGAGAAACAGGCCTGAGCGGAAGGCAGTTCTCAACTCACCTCTTGTTTATGAGGCTAGTACCCTTGCCCCGGGTGTGCCTGCAGGGCTAAAGCCAACCACCTAACTCAAAGGAACAACTCTGTAGAGATTTCCTGCTTCGGCTAAAGTAGCCATGCCGGAGGGTGGACGCATTTTGCTGTGTGCATGCGTGAGCGCACTGCAAGTGAGTCCAGACCCATTTTCCGTGTGGGACTCAGGCCCCGGCAGAAGGCAGAACATGACTCCCCACTTGTTTCCTGAGGCTAGCACTGCGGCCCCACTTTTGCATGGAAGTCTAATAGCAAGCGTTCTTTTTTTTAATTATTATTTAATGTTTTTATTGTTATGTTAATCCCCATACATTACATCATTAGTTTTAGATATAGTGTTCCATGGTTCATTGTTTGTGCATAACACCCAGTGCTCCATGCAGAACGTGCCCTGCTCAATACCCATCACCAGGCTAAGCCATCCTCCCAGCCCCCTCCCCTCTAGAACCCTCAGTTTGTTTTTCAGAGTCCATCATCTCTCATGGTTCTTCTCCCCCTCCGATTTTCCCCCCTTCATTCTTCCCCTCCTGCTGCATTCTTCTTCTTCTTTTTTTCTTTCTTAACATATATTGCATTATTTGTTTCAGAGGTACAGATCTGAGATTCAACAGTCTTGCACAATTCACAGCGCTTACCAGAACACATACCCTCCACAGTGTCCATCACCCAGTCACCCCATCCCTCCCACCCCACCCCCCACTCTAGCAACCCTCAGTTTGTTTCCTGAGATTAAGAATTCCTCATATCAGTGAGGTCATATGATACATGTCTTTCTCGGTTTGACTTATTTCGCTCAGCATGATACCCTCCAGTTCCATCCACGTCGTTGCAGATGGCAAGATCTCATTCCTTTTGATGGCTGCATAATATTCCATTGTATATATATATATACCCCCTCTTCTTTATCCATTCATCTGTTGGTGGACATGGCTCTTTCCACAGTTTGGCTATTGTGGACATTCATAGCAAGCGTTCTAACTCGGAGAAACAACACTGAAGAGAAACCGTGCTTTAGCTACCGACGACCTCTATGTGGGAGGAAGCAGTTTAGGGTGTACGGTGGGTGAGAGCCTGGGGACGGGTTCCGTTTCGTGAAATCGAGGGAGAGACAGGCCGGAGAGAAGGCAGCTCTCAACTCAAACCATGGTTATGGGGCTAGTACCGTTGCCCCGGGTGTGTGTGCAGGCTTCATGAAAACTGCCTAACTCGAAGGAAAAACTCGCTGGAGAATCCATGCTTCAGCTAAAAGAGCCGCTCCTGAGGGTGGAAGCATTTTGTTGTGTGCGTGCATGAGAGCACTGCAAGGGAGTCCAAAGCTTTTTGTGAATGAGCCTCAGGCCCCAGCAGAAGGCAGAACACGACTCCCCATGTATTTCATCACGCTAGCACGGCAGCCCCACTTTTGCATGGAAGTCTAACAGCTAGTGTTCTCACTCGAAGAAACAACACTGTAGAGAAACCGTGCTTTAGCTACCGTCGACCTCTAGACGGAGGAAGCATTACACGGAGTACCGTGGCTGAGAGCCTGGGGAACGGGTTCCATACGTGAAACCAAGGGAGAAATAGGTCCGGGCACAAGGCACCTCTGGACTCAGCTCTTGCTACCTGAAGCTAAGACTACTGCTCCATGTGTGCTTGGAATGCTATGTGCTCGACCCTGACTGGGAAGAAACAAGCCTGTAAAGAATCCCAGCTGCAGCTCATTCGCCTACCAGGCTACTAACACCAAGAATCAATGCTGTAGCCTTACTGCGCTTTAGCTACCATTGCCGTTCCTGAAGCCGCAGGAGTTGTATAGTGCTCGTGTATGAGAGACCGGGGAAAGGGTCCCATACGTGAAATGGAGTGAGAAACAGGCCGGTGCGGAAGGCAGCTCTCAACTCACCTCTTGTTTATGAGGCTAGTCCCCTTGCCCCGGGTGTGCCTGCAGGCCATAAGCCAACCACCTAACTCAAAGGAACAACTCTGTAGGGAATTCCTGCTTCGGCTAAAAGAGCCATGCCTCAGGGTGGACGCATTGTGTGGTGTGCATGCGTGAGTGCACAGCAAGTGAGTCCAAAACCATTTTCCTTGTGAGACCCAGGCCCCGGAAGAAGCCAGAACACGACTCCCCACTTGCTCCATGAAACTACTACTGCGGCCCCACTTTTGAATGGAAGTCTAATAGCTAGCTTTCTAACTCGAACAAACAACACTGTAGACAAACCGTGCTTTAGCTACCGTCGACCTCTCTGTGGGCGAAGCAGTTTAGGGTGTACTGTGGCTGAGAGCCTGGGGACGGTTTCAATATCGTAATATCGGGGGAGAGACAGGCCGGTACAGAAGGCAGCTCTCAACCCACATCATGGTTATGGGGCTAGTACCGTTGCCCAGGGTAAACACAGCCACCTAACTCGAAGGAGAATCTCGGTTCAGAGCTTGTGCGTCAGGTCAAACAGCTGCTCCTGAGGGTGGCAGCATTTTGTGGTGTGCGTGCGTGAGAGCACTGCAAGGAAGTCCAAAGCTTTTTGCGAGCGAGACTCAGGCCCCAGCGAAAGGCAGAACACGACTCCCCATGTGTTTCATCACGCTAGCACGGCAGCCCCACTTTTGCATGGAAGTCTAATAGCTAGAGTTCTAACTCGAAGAAACTACACAGCAGAGAAACCGTGCTTTAGCTACCGTCGACCTCTCTGTGGGCGAAGCAGTTTAGGGTGTACTGTGGCTGAGAGCCTGGGCACAGTTTCAATATCATAATATCGGGGAGAGGCAGGCCGGTACAGAAGGCAGCTCTCAACACACATCATGGTTATGGGGCTGCTACCGTTCGCCAGGGTGTGTGTGCAGGCTTCAACACAGCCACCTAACTCGAAGGAAAACTTGATTGAGAGCCTGTGCTTCAGGTAAAACAGGTGCTCCTGAGGGTGGCAGCATTTTGTTGTGTGCGTGCGTGAGAGTAGTGCAAGGGAGTCCAAAGCTTTTTGCGAGTGAGACTCAGGCCCCAGCAAAAGGCAGAACACGACTCCCCATGTGTTTGACCAAGCTAGCACGGCAGCCCCACATTTGCATGGCAGTCTAATAGCTAGCGTTCTAACTCGAAGAAACAACACTGTAGAGAAACCGTGCTTTAGCTACCGTCGACCTCTCTGTGGGCGGAGCAGTTTAGGGTGTACTGTGGCTGAGAGCCTGGGGACGGTTTCAATATCGTAATATCGGGGAGAGACAGGCCGGTACAGAAGGCAGCTCTTAACTCACATCCTGGTTATGGGGCTAGTACCATTCGAGAGGGTGTGTGTGCCGCCTTAAACACAGCCACCTAACTCGAAGGAAAAACTCGGTTGAGAGCCTGTGCTGCAGGTAAAACAGCTGCTCCTGAGGGTGGCAGCATTTTGTGGTGTGCGTGCGTGAGAGCACTGCAAGGGAGTCCAAAGCTTTTTGCGAGTGAGACTCAGGCCCCTGCGAAAGGCAGAACACGACTCCCCATGTGTTTGACCAAGCTAGCACGGCAGCCCCACATTTGCATGGCAGTCTAATAGCTAGCGTTCTAACTCGAAGAAACAACACGGTAGAGAAATCGTGCTTTAGCTACCATCCACGTCTCTGAGGGAGGAAGCACTTTCCAGGCTACCGTGGGTGAGAGCCTGGGGAACGGGTTCCTTACGTGAGACCGAGGGAGAAGAAGTCCGGGCCACAAGGCACCTCTCGACTCAGCTCTTGTTACCTGAAGCTAACGCTACTGCTCCATGTGTGCATAGGAATGCTAAGTGCTCCACACTGTTTTGGCAGAAAGAAGCCGGTCAAGAATCCCAGCTTCAGCTCATTCGCCTCTCCACAGGGTGGCAGGATTTTCAACTCTGCTTGAGTGCAAACCTGGGGAATGAGTCCCAGCAGAATTCCGAGGCAGAAATAAGCATGGGCAGGAGGCAGCTATCGACTCAACTCTTGTTTCGGGAAACTAGATCGGCTCTCCCGTGTGTGCGTGTAGTCCTAAGTGCCATCCACCCAACGGAAAGGAACAAAAGTGCGGAGGACCCGTGCCTCAGCAAAGATCGCCCTTCCTGAGCGTGCACTTCATCTGTTGTGTGTTTTTGTGAAAGCATGAGAAATGGAACCTAAACGTAACTCGGAGTGAGAAGCAGGCCTGGAAGGAAGGCTGCTGTCGACTCCCCTCTTGTTTGAGGAGATTAGCACTGCTGTACCCTGTGTGCCTGGAAGCCTAGTTCCCAGGCTACTAACACCAAGAATCAATGCTATAGAGTTACTGCGCTTGAGTTAACATTGCCGTTCCTGAAGCCAGAGGAATTTGACAGTGCTCGTGTCTGTCTGAGAGCCCGGGGAAAGGGTCCCATACGTGAAATGGAGTGAGAAACAGGCCGGAGCGGAAGGCAGTTCTCAACTCACCTCTTGTTTATGAGGCTAGTACCCTTGCCCCGGGTGTGCCTGCAGGGCTAAAGCCAACCACCTAACTCAAAGGAACAACTCTGTAGAGATTTCCTGCTTCGGCTAAAGTAGCCATGCCGGAGGGTGGACGCATTTTGCTGTGTGCATGCGTGAGCGCACTGCAAGTGAGTCCAGACCCATTTTCCGTGTGGGACTCAGGCCCCGGCAGAAGGCAGAACATGACTCCCCACTTGTTTCCTGAGGCTAGCACTGCGGCCCCACTTTTGCATGGAAGTCTAATAGCAAGCGTTCTTTTTTTTAATTATTATTTAATGTTTTTATTGTTATGTTAATCCCCATACATTACATCATTAGTTTTAGATATAGTGTTCCATGGTTCATTGTTTGTGCATAACACCCAGTGCTCCATGCAGAACGTGCCCTGCTCAATACCCATCACCAGGCTAAGCCATCCTCCCAGCCCCCTCCCCTCTAGAACCCTCAGTTTGTTTTTCAGAGTCCATCATCTCTCATGGTTCTTCTCCCCCTCCGATTTTCCCCCCTTCATTCTTCCCCTCCTGCTGCATTCTTCTTCTTCTTTTTTTCTTTCTTAACATATATTGCATTATTTGTTTCAGAGGTACAGATCTGAGATTCAACAGTCTTGCACAATTCACAGCGCTTACCAGAACACATACCCTCCACAGTGTCCATCACCCAGTCACCCCATCCCTCCCACCCCACCCCCCACTCTAGCAACCCTCAGTTTGTTTCCTGAGATTAAGAATTCCTCATATCAGTGAGGTCATATGATACATGTCTTTCTCGGTTTGACTTATTTCGCTCAGCATGATACCCTCCAGTTCCATCCACGTCGTTGCAGATGGCAAGATCTCATTCCTTTTGATGGCTGCATAATATTCCATTGTATATATATATACCCCCTCTTCTTTATCCATTCATCTGTTGGTGGACATGGCTCTTTCCACAGTTTGGCTATTGTGGACATTCATAGCAAGCGTTCTAACTCGGAGAAACAACACTGAAGAGAAACCGTGCTTTAGCTACCGACGACCTCTATGTGGGAGGAAGCAGTTTAGGGTGTACGGTGGGTGAGAGCCTGGGGACGGGTTCCGTTTCGTGAAATCGAGGGAGAGACAGGCCGGAGAGAAGGCAGCTCTCAACTCAAACCATGGTTATGGGGCTAGTACCGTTGCCCCGGGTGTGTGTGCAGGCTTCATGAAAACTGCCTAACTCGAAGGAAAAACTCGCTGGAGAATCCATGCTTCAGCTAAAAGAGCCGCTCCTGAGGGTGGAAGCATTTTGTTGTGTGCGTGCATGAGAGCACTGCAAGGGAGTCCAAAGCTTTTTGTGAATGAGCCTCAGGCCCCAGCAGAAGGCAGAACACGACTCCCCATGTATTTCATCACGCTAGCACGGCAGCCCCACTTTTGCATGGAAGTCTAACAGCTAGTGTTCTCACTCGAAGAAACAACACTGTAGAGAAACCGTGCTTTAGCTACCGTCGACCTCTAGACGGAGGAAGCATTACACGGAGTACCGTGGCTGAGAGCCTGGGGAACGGGTTCCATACGTGAAACCAAGGGAGAAATAGGTCCGGGCACAAGGCACCTCTGGACTCAGCTCTTGCTACCTGAAGCTAAGACTACTGCTCCATGTGTGCTTGGAATGCTATGTGCTCGACCCTGACTGGGAAGAAACAAGCCTGTAAAGAATCCCAGCTGCAGCTCATTCGCCTACCAGGCTACTAACACCAAGAATCAATGCTGTAGCCTTACTGCGCTTTAGCTACCATTGCCGTTCCTGAAGCCGCAGGAGTTGTATAGTGCTCGTGTATGAGAGACCGGGGAAAGGGTCCCATACGTGAAATGGAGTGAGAAACAGGCCGGTGCGGAAGGCAGCTCTCAACTCACCTCTTGTTTATGAGGCTAGTCCCCTTGCCCCGGGTGTGCCTGCAGGCCATAAGCCAACCACCTAACTCAAAGGAACAACTCTGTAGGGAATTCCTGCTTCGGCTAAAAGAGCCATGCCTCAGGGTGGACGCATTGTGTGGTGTGCATGCGTGAGTGCACAGCAAGGGAGTCCAAAACCATTTTCCTTGTGAGACCCAGGCCCCGGAAGAAGCCAGAACACGACTCCCCACTTGCTCCATGAAACTACTACTGCGGCCCCACTTTTGAATGGAAGTCTAATAGCTAGCTTTCTAACTCGAACAAACAACACTGTAGACAAACCGTGCTTTAGCTACCGTCGACCTCTCTGTGGGCGAAGCAGTTTAGGGTGTACTGTGGCTGAGAGCCTGGGGACGGTTTCAATATCGTAATATCGGGGGAGAGACAGGCCGGTACAGAAGGCAGCTCTCAACCCACATCATGGTTATGGGGCTAGTACCGTTGCCCAGGGTAAACACAGCCACCTAACTCGAAGGAGAATCTCGGTTCAGAGCTTGTGCGTCAGGTCAAACAGCTGCTCCTGAGGGTGGCAGCATTTTGTTGTGTGCGTGCGTGAGAGCACTGCAAGGAAGTCCAAAGCTTTTTGCGAGCGAGACTCAGGCCCCAGCGAAAGGCAGAACACGACTCCCCATGTGTTTCATCACGCTAGCACGGCAGCCCCACTTTTGCATGGAAGTCTAATAGCTAGCGTTCTAACTCGAAGAAACTACACAGCAGAGAAACCGTGCTTTAGCTACCGTCGACCTCTCTGTGGGCGAAGCAGTTTAGGGTGTACTGTGGCTGAGAGCCTGGGCACAGTTTCAATATCATAATATCGGGGAGAGGCAGGCCGGTACAGAAGGCAGCTCTCAACACACATCATGGTTATGGGGCTGCTACCGTTCGCCAGGGTGTGTGTGCAGGCTTCAACACAGCCACCTAACTCGAAGGAAAACTTGATTGAGAGCCTGTGCTTCAGGTAAAACAGGTGCTCCTGAGGGTGGCAGCATTTTGTTGTGTGCGTGCGTGAGAGTAGTGCAAGGGAGTCCAAAGCTTTTTGCGAGTGAGACTCAGGCCCCAGCAAAAGGCAGAACACGACTCCCCATGTGTTTGACCAAGCTAGCACGGCAGCCCCACATTTGCATGGCAGTCTAATAGCTAGCGTTCTAACTCGAAGAAACAACACTGTAGAGAAACCGTGCTTTAGCTACCGTCGACCTCTCTGTGGGCGGAGCAGTTTAGGGTGTACTGTGGCTGAGAGCCTGGGGACGGTTTCAATATCGTAATATCGGGGAGAGACAGGCCGGTACAGAAGGCAGCTCTTAACTCACATCCTGGTTATGGGGCTAGTACCATTCGAGAGGGTGTGTGTGCCGCCTTAAACACAGCCACCTAACTCGAAGGAAAAACTCGGTTGAGAGCCTGTGCTGCAGGTAAAACAGCTGCTCCTGAGGGTGGCAGCATTTTGTGGTGTGCGTGCGTGAGAGCACTGCAAGGGAGTCCAAAGCTTTTTGCGAGTGAGACTCAGGCCCCTGCGAAAGGCAGAACACGACTCCCCATGTGTTTGACCAAGCTAGCACGGCAGCCCCACATTTGCATGGCAGTCTAATAGCTAGCGTTCTAACTCGAAGAAACAACACTGTAGAGAAACCGTGCTTTAGCTACCGTCGACCTCTCTGTGGGCGGAGCAGTTTAGGGTGTACTGTGGCTGAGAGCCTGGGGACGGTTTCAATATCGTAATATCGGGGAGAGACAGGCCGGTACAGAAGGCAGCTCTTAACTCACATCCTGGTTATGGGGCTAGTACCATTCGAGAGGGTGTGTGTGCCGCCTTAAACACAGCCACCTAACTCGAAGGAAAAACTCGGTTGAGAGCCTGTGCTGCAGGTAAAACAGCTGCTCCTGAGGGTGGCAGCATTTTGTGGTGTGCGTGCGTGAGAGCACTGCAAGGGAGTCCAAAGCTTTTTGCGAGTGAGACTCAGGCCCCTGCGAAAGGCAGAACACGACTCCCCATGTGTTTGACCAAGCTAGCACGGCAGCCCCACATTTGCATGGCAGTCTAATAGCTAGCGTTCTAACTCGAAGAAACAACACGGTAGAGAAATCGTGCTTTAGCTACCATCCACGTCTCTGAGGGAGGAAGCACTTTCCAGGCTACCGTGGGTGAGAGCCTGGGGAACGGGTTCCTTACGTGAGACCGAGGGAGAAGAAGTCCGGGCCACAAGGCACCTCTCGACTCAGCTCTTGTTACCTGAAGCTAACACTACTGCTCCATGTGTGCATAGGAATGCTAAGTGCTCCACACTGTTTTGGCAGAAAGAAGCCGGTCAAGAATCCCAGCTTCAGCTCATTCGCCTCTCCACAGGGTGGCAGGATTTTCAACTCTGCTTGAGTGCAAACCTGGGGAATGAGTCCCAGCAGAATTCCGAGGCAGAAATAAGCATGGGCAGGAGGCAGCTATCGACTCAACTCTTGTTTCGGGAAACTAGATCGGCTCTCCCGTGTGTGCGTGTAGTCCTAAGTGCCATCCACCCAACGGAAAGGAACAAAAGTGCGGAGGACCCGTGCCTCAGCAAAGATCGCCCTTCCTGAGCGTGCACTTCATCTGTTGTGTGTTTTTGTGAAAGCATGAGAAATGGAACCTAAACGTAACTCGGAGTGAGAAGCAGGCCTGGAAGGAAGGCTGCTGTCGACTCCCCTCTTGTTTGAGGAGATTAGCACTGCTGTACCCTGTGTGCCTGGAAGCCTAGTTCCCAGGCTACTAACACCAAGAATCAATGCTATAGAGTTACTGCGCTTGAGTTAACATTGCCGTTCCTGAAGCCAGAGGAATTTGACAGTGCTCGTGTCTGTCTGAGAGCCCGGGGAAAGGGTCCCATACGTGAAATGGAGTGAGAAACAGGCCGGAGCGGAAGGCAGTTCTCAACTCACCTCTTGTTTATGAGGCTAGTACCCTTGCCCCGGGTGTGCCTGCAGGGCTAAAGCCAACCACCTAACTCAAAGGAACAACTCTGTAGAGATTTCCTGCTTCGGCTAAAGTAGCCATGCCGGAGGGTGGACGCATTTTGCTGTGTGCATGCGTGAGCGCACTGCAAGTGAGTCCAGACCCATTTTCCGTGTGGGACTCAGGCCCCGGCAGAAGGCAGAACATGACTCCCCACTTGTTTCCTGAGGCTAGCACTGCGGCCCCACTTTTGCATGGAAGTCTAATAGCAAGCGTTCTTTTTTTTAATTATTATTTAATGTTTTTATTGTTATGTTAATCCCCATACATTACATCATTAGTTTTAGATATAGTGTTCCATGGTTCATTGTTTGTGCATAACACCCAGTGCTCCATGCAGAACGTGCCCTGCTCAATACCCATCACCAGGCTAAGCCATCCTCCCAGCCCCCTCCCCTCTAGAACCCTCAGTTTGTTTTTCAGAGTCCATCATCTCTCATGGTTCTTCTCCCCCTCCGATTTTCCCCCCTTCATTCTTCCCCTCCTGCTGCATTCTTCTTCTTCTTTTTTTCTTTCTTAACATATATTGCATTATTTGTTTCAGAGGTACAGATCTGAGATTCAACAGTCTTGCACAATTCACAGCGCTTACCAGAACACATACCCTCCACAGTGTCCATCACCCAGTCACCCCATCCCTCCCACCCCACCCCCCACTCTAGCAACCCTCAGTTTGTTTCCTGAGATTAAGAATTCCTCATATCAGTGAGGTCATATGATGCATGTCTTTCTCGGTTTGACTTATTTCGCTCAGCATGATACCCTCCAGTTCCATCCACGTCGTTGCAGATGGCAAGATCTCATTCCTTTTGATGGCTGCATAATATTCCATTGTATATATATATATACCCCCTCTTCTTTATCCATTCATCTGTTGGTGGACATGGCTCTTTCCACAGTTTGGCTATTGTGGACATTCATAGCAAGCGTTCTAACTCGGAGAAACAACACTGAAGAGAAACCGTGCTTTAGCTACCGACGACCTCTATGTGGGAGGAAGCAGTTTAGGGTGTACGGTGGGTGAGAGCCTGGGGACGGGTTCCGTTTCGTGAAATCGAGGGAGAGACAGGCCGGAGAGAAGGCAGCTCTCAACTCAAACCATGGTTATGGGGCTAGTACCGTTGCCCCGGGTGTGTGTGCAGGCTTCATGAAAACTGCCTAACTCGAAGGAAAAACTCGCTGGAGAATCCATGCTTCAGCTAAAAGAGCCGCTCCTGAGGGTGGAAGCATTTTGTTGTGTGCGTGCATGAGAGCACTGCAAGGGAGTCCAAAGCTTTTTGTGAATGAGCCTCAGGCCCCAGCAGAAGGCAGAACACGACTCCCCATGTATTTCATCACGCTAGCACGGCAGCCCCACTTTTGCATGGAAGTCTAACAGCTAGTGTTCTCACTCGAAGAAACAACACTGTAGAGAAACCGTGCTTTAGCTACCGTCGACCTCTAGACGGAGGAAGCATTACACGGAGTACCGTGGCTGAGAGCCTGGGGAACGGGTTCCATACGTGAAACCAAGGGAGAAATAGGTCCGGGCACAAGGCACCTCTGGACTCAGCTCTTGCTACCTGAAGCTAAGACTACTGCTCCATGTGTGCTTGGAATGCTATGTGCTCGACCCTGACTGGGAAGAAACAAGCCTGTAAAGAATCCCAGCTGCAGCTCATTCGCCTACCAGGCTACTAACACCAAGAATCAATGCTGTAGCCTTACTGCGCTTTAGCTACCATTGCCGTTCCTGAAGCCGCAGGAGTTGTATAGTGCTCGTGTATGAGAGACCGGGGAAAGGGTCCCATACGTGAAATGGAGTGAGAAACAGGCCGGTGCGGAAGGCAGCTCTCAACTCACCTCTTGTTTATGAGGCTAGTCCCCTTGCCCCGGGTGTGCCTGCAGGCCATAAGCCAACCACCTAACTCAAAGGAACAACTCTGTAGGGAATTCCTGCTTCGGCTAAAAGAGCCATGCCTCAGGGTGGACGCATTGTGTGGTGTGCATGCGTGAGTGCACAGCAAGGGAGTCCAAAACCATTTTCCTTGTGAGACCCAGGCCCCGGAAGAAGCCAGAACACGACTCCCCACTTGCTCCATGAAACTACTACTGCGGCCCCACTTTTGAATGGAAGTCTAATAGCTAGCTTTCTAACTCGAACAAACAACACTGTAGACAAACCGTGCTTTAGCTACCGTCGACCTCTCTGTGGGCGAAGCAGTTTAGGGTGTACTGTGGCTGAGAGCCTGGGGACGGTTTCAATATCGTAATATCGGGGGAGAGACAGGCCGGTACAGAAGGCAGCTCTCAACCCACATCATGGTTATGGGGCTAGTACCGTTGCCCAGGGTAAACACAGCCACCTAACTCGAAGGAGAATCTCGGTTCAGAGCTTGTGCGTCAGGTCAAACAGCTGCTCCTGAGGGTGGCAGCATTTTGTTGTGTGCGTGCGTGAGAGCACTGCAAGGAAGTCCAAAGCTTTTTGCGAGCGAGACTCAGGCCCCAGCGAAAGGCAGAACACGACTCCCCATGTGTTTCATCACGCTAGCACGGCAGCCCCACTTTTGCATGGAAGTCTAATAGCTAGCGTTCTAACTCGAAGAAACTACACAGCAGAGAAACCGTGCTTTAGCTACCGTCGACCTCTCTGTGGGCGAAGCAGTTTAGGGTGTACTGTGGCTGAGAGCCTGGGCACAGTTTCAATATCATAATATCGGGGAGAGGCAGGCCGGTACAGAAGGCAGCTCTCAACACACATCATGGTTATGGGGCTGCTACCGTTCGCCAGGGTGTGTGTGCAGGCTTCAACACAGCCACCTAACTCGAAGGAAAACTTGATTGAGAGCCTGTGCTTCAGGTAAAACAGGTGCTCCTGAGGGTGGCAGCATTTTGTTGTGTGCGTGCGTGAGAGTAGTGCAAGGGAGTCCAAAGCTTTTTGCGAGTGAGACTCAGGCCCCAGCAAAAGGCAGAACACGACTCCCCATGTGTTTGACCAAGCTAGCACGGCAGCCCCACATTTGCATGGCAGTCTAATAGCTAGCGTTCTAACTCGAAGAAACAACACTGTAGAGAAACCGTGCTTTAGCTACCGTCGACCTCTCTGTGGGCGGAGCAGTTTAGGGTGTACTGTGGCTGAGAGCCTGGGGACGGTTTCAATATCGTAATATCGGGGAGAGACAGGCCGGTACAGAAGGCAGCTCTTAACTCACATCCTGGTTATGGGGCTAGTACCATTCGAGAGGGTGTGTGTGCCGCCTTAAACACAGCCACCTAACTCGAAGGAAAAACTCGGTTGAGAGCCTGTGCTGCAGGTAAAACAGCTGCTCCTGAGGGTGGCAGCATTTTGTGGTGTGCGTGCGTGAGAGCACTGCAAGGGAGTCCAAAGCTTTTTGCGAGTGAGACTCAGGCCCCTGCGAAAGGCAGAACACGACTCCCCATGTGTTTGACCAAGCTAGCACAGCAGCCCCACATTTGCATGGCAGTCTAATAGCTAGCGTTCTAACTCGAAGAAACAACACGGTAGAGAAATCGTGCTTTAGCTACCATCCACGTCTCTGAGGGAGGAAGCACTTTCCAGGCTACCGTGGGTGAGAGCCTGGGGAACGGGTTCCTTACGTGAGACCGAGGGAGAAGAAGTCCGGGCCACAAGGCACCTCTCGACTCAGCTCTTGTTACCTGAAGCTAACGCTACTGCTCCATGTGTGCATAGGAATGCTAAGTGCTCCACACTGTTTTGGCAGAAAGAAGCCGGTCAAGAATCCCAGCTTCAGCTCATTCGCCTCTCCACAGGGTGGCAGGATTTTCAACTCTGCTTGAGTGCAAACCTGGGGAATGAGTCCCAGCAGAATTCCGAGGCAGAAATAAGCATGGGCAGGAGGCAGCTATCGACTCAACTCTTGTTTCGGGAAACTAGATCGGCTCTCCCGTGTGTGCGTGTAGTCCTAAGTGCCATCCACCCAACGGAAAGGAACAAAAGTGCGGAGGACCCGTGCCTCAGCAAAGATCGCCCTTCCTGAGCGTGCACTTCATCTGTTGTGTGTTTTTGTGAAAGCATGAGAAATGGAACCTAAACGTAACTCGGAGTGAGAAGCAGGCCTGGAAGGAAGGCTGCTGTCGACTCCCCTCTTGTTTGAGGAGATTAGCACTGCTGTACCCTGTGTGCCTGGAAGCCTAGTTCCCAGGCTACTAACACCAAGAATCAATGCTATAGAGTTACTGCGCTTGAGTTAACATTGCCGTTCCTGAAGCCAGAGGAATTTGACAGTGCTCGTGTCTGTCTGAGAGCCCGGGGAAAGGGTCCCATACGTGAAATGGAGTGAGAAACAGGCCGGAGCGGAAGGCAGTTCTCAACTCACCTCTTGTTTATGAGGCTAGTACCCTTGCCCCGGGTGTGCCTGCAGGGCTAAAGCCAACCACCTAACTCAAAGGAACAACTCTGTAGAGATTTCCTGCTTCGGCTAAAGTAGCCATGCCGGAGGGTGGACGCATTTTGCTGTGTGCATGCGTGAGCGCACTGCAAGTGAGTCCAGACCCATTTTCCGTGTGGGACTCAGGCCCCGGCAGAAGGCAGAACATGACTCCCCACTTGTTTCCTGAGGCTAGCACTGCGGCCCCACTTTTGCATGGAAGTCTAATAGCAAGCGTTCTTTTTTTTAATTATTATTTAATGTTTTTATTGTTATGTTAATCCCCATACATTACATCATTAGTTTTAGATATAGTGTTCCATGGTTCATTGTTTGTGCATAACACCCAGTGCTCCATGCAGAACGTGCCCTGCTCAATACCCATCACCAGGCTAAGCCATCCTCCCAGCCCCCTCCCCTCTAGAACCCTCAGTTTGTTTTTCAGAGTCCATCATCTCTCATGGTTCTTCTCCCCCTCCGATTTTCCCCCCTTCATTCTTCCCCTCCTGCTGCATTCTTCTTCTTCTTTTTTTCTTTCTTAACATATATTGCATTATTTGTTTCAGAGGTACAGATCTGAGATTCAACAGTCTTGCACAATTCACAGCGCTTACCAGAACACATACCCTCCACAGTGTCCATCACCCAGTCACCCCATCCCTCCCACCCCACCCCCCACTCTAGCAACCCTCAGTTTGTTTCCTGAGATTAAGAATTCCTCATATCAGTGAGGTCATATGATACATGTCTTTCTCGGTTTGACTTATTTCGCTCAGCATGATACCCTCCAGTTCCATCCACGTCGTTGCAGATGGCAAGATCTCATTCCTTTTGATGGCTGCATAATATTCCATTGTATATATATATACCCCCTCTTCTTTATCCATTCATCTGTTGGTGGACATGGCTCTTTCCACAGTTTGGCTATTGTGGACATTCATAGCAAGCGTTCTAACTCGGAGAAACAACACTGAAGAGAAACCGTGCTTTAGCTACCGACGACCTCTATGTGGGAGGAAGCAGTTTAGGGTGTACGGTGGGTGAGAGCCTGGGGACGGGTTCCGTTTCGTGAAATCGAGGGAGAGACAGGCCGGAGAGAAGGCAGCTCTCAACTCAAACCATGGTTATGGGGCTAGTACCGTTGCCCCGGGTGTGTGTGCAGGCTTCATGAAAACTGCCTAACTCGAAGGAAAAACTCGCTGGAGAATCCATGCTTCAGCTAAAAGAGCCGCTCCTGAGGGTGGAAGCATTTTGTTGTGTGCGTGCATGAGAGCACTGCAAGGGAGTCCAAAGCTTTTTGTGAATGAGCCTCAGGCCCCAGCAGAAGGCAGAACACGACTCCCCATGTATTTCATCACGCTAGCACGGCAGCCCCACTTTTGCATGGAAGTCTAACAGCTAGTGTTCTCACTCGAAGAAACAACACTGTAGAGAAACCGTGCTTTAGCTACCGTCGACCTCTAGACGGAGGAAGCATTACACGGAGTACCGTGGCTGAGAGCCTGGGGAACGGGTTCCATACGTGAAACCAAGGGAGAAATAGGTCCGGGCACAAGGCACCTCTGGACTCAGCTCTTGCTACCTGAAGCTAAGACTACTGCTCCATGTGTGCTTGGAATGCTATGTGCTCGACCCTGACTGGGAAGAAACAAGCCTGTAAAGAATCCCAGCTGCAGCTCATTCGCCTACCAGGCTACTAACACCAAGAATCAATGCTGTAGCCTTACTGCGCTTTAGCTACCATTGCCGTTCCTGAAGCCGCAGGAGTTGTATAGTGCTCGTGTATGAGAGACCGGGGAAAGGGTCCCATACGTGAAATGGAGTGAGAAACAGGCCGGTGCGGAAGGCAGCTCTCAACTCACCTCTTGTTTATGAGGCTAGTCCCCTTGCCCCGGGTGTGCCTGCAGGCCATAAGCCAACCACCTAACTCAAAGGAACAACTCTGTAGGGAATTCCTGCTTCGGCTAAAAGAGCCATGCCTCAGGGTGGACGCATTGTGTGGTGTGCATGCGTGAGTGCACAGCAAGGGAGTCCAAAACCATTTTCCTTGTGAGACCCAGGCCCCGGAAGAAGCCAGAACACGACTCCCCACTTGCTCCATGAAACTACTACTGCGGCCCCACTTTTGAATGGAAGTCTAATAGCTAGCTTTCTAACTCGAACAAACAACACTGTAGACAAACCGTGCTTTAGCTACCGTCGACCTCTCTGTGGGCGAAGCAGTTTAGGGTGTACTGTGGCTGAGAGCCTGGGGACGGTTTCAATATCGTAATATCGGGGGAGAGACAGGCCGGTACAGAAGGCAGCTCTCAACCCACATCATGGTTATGGGGCTAGTACCGTTGCCCAGGGTAAACACAGCCACCTAACTCGAAGGAGAATCTCGGTTCAGAGCTTGTGCGTCAGGTCAAACAGCTGCTCCTGAGGGTGGCAGCATTTTGTTGTGTGCGTGCGTGAGAGCACTGCAAGGAAGTCCAAAGCTTTTTGCGAGCGAGACTCAGGCCCCAGCGAAAGGCAGAACACGACTCCCCATGTGTTTCATCACGCTAGCACGGCAGCCCCACTTTTGCATGGAAGTCTAATAGCTAGCGTTCTAACTCGAAGAAACTACACAGCAGAGAAACCGTGCTTTAGCTACCGTCGACCTCTCTGTGGGCGAAGCAGTTTAGGGTGTACTGTGGCTGAGAGCCTGGGCACAGTTTCAATATCATAATATCGGGGAGAGGCAGGCCGGTACAGAAGGCAGCTCTCAACACACATCATGGTTATGGGGCTGCTACCGTTCGCCAGGGTGTGTGTGCAGGCTTCAACACAGCCACCTAACTCGAAGGAAAACTTGATTGAGAGCCTGTGCTTCAGGTAAAACAGGTGCTCCTGAGGGTGGCAGCATTTTGTTGTGTGCGTGCGTGAGAGTAGTGCAAGGGAGTCCAAAGCTTTTTGCGAGTGAGACTCAGGCCCCAGCAAAAGGCAGAACACGACTCCCCATGTGTTTGACCAAGCTAGCACGGCAGCCCCACATTTGCATGGCAGTCTAATAGCTAGCGTTCTAACTCGAAGAAACAACACTGTAGAGAAACCGTGCTTTAGCTACCGTCGACCTCTCTGTGGGCGGAGCAGTTTAGGGTGTACTGTGGCTGAGAGCCTGGGGACGGTTTCAATATCGTAATATCGGGGAGAGACAGGCCGGTACAGAAGGCAGCTCTTAACTCACATCCTGGTTATGGGGCTAGTACCATTCGAGAGGGTGTGTGTGCCGCCTTAAACACAGCCACCTAACTCGAAGGAAAAACTCGGTTGAGAGCCTGTGCTGCAGGTAAAACAGCTGCTCCTGAGGGTGGCAGCATTTTGTGGTGTGCGTGCGTGAGAGCACTGCAAGGGAGTCCAAAGCTTTTTGCGAGTGAGACTCAGGCCCCTGCGAAAGGCAGAACACGACTCCCCATGTGTTTGACCAAGCTAGCACGGCAGCCCCACATTTGCATGGCAGTCTAATAGCTAGCGTTCTAACTCGAAGAAACAACACGGTAGAGAAATCGTGCTTTAGCTACCATCCACGTCTCTGAGGGAGGAAGCACTTTCCAGGCTACCGTGGGTGAGAGCCTGGGGAACGGGTTCCTTACGTGAGACCGAGGGAGAAGAAGTCCGGGCCACAAGGCACCTCTCGACTCAGCTCTTGTTACCTGAAGCTAACGCTACTGCTCCATGTGTGCATAGGAATGCTAAGTGCTCCACACTGTTTTGGCAGAAAGAAGCCGGTCAAGAATCCCAGCTTCAGCTCATTCGCCTCTCCACAGGGTGGCAGGATTTTCAACTCTGCTTGAGTGCAAACCTGGGGAATGAGTCCCAGCAGAATTCCGAGGCAGAAATAAGCATGGGCAGGAGGCAGCTATCGACTCAACTCTTGTTTCGGGAAACTAGATCGGCTCTCCCGTGTGTGCGTGTAGTCCTAAGTGCCATCCACCCAACGGAAAGGAACAAAAGTGCGGAGGACCCGTGCCTCAGCAAAGATCGCCCTTCCTGAGCGTGCACTTCATCTGTTGTGTGTTTTTGTGAAAGCATGAGAAATGGAACCTAAACGTAACTCGGAGTGAGAAGCAGGCCTGGAAGGAAGGCTGCTGTCGACTCCCCTCTTGTTTGAGGAGATTAGCACTGCTGTACCCTGTGTGCCTGGAAGCCTAGTTCCCAGGCTACTAACACCAAGAATCAATGCTATAGAGTTACTGCGCTTGAGTTAACATTGCCGTTCCTGAAGCCAGAGGAATTTGACAGTGCTCGTGTCTGTCTGAGAGCCCGGGGAAAGGGTCCCATACGTGAAATGGAGTGAGAAACAGGCCGGAGCGGAAGGCAGTTCTCAACTCACCTCTTGTTTATGAGGCTAGTACCCTTGCCCCGGGTGTGCCTGCAGGGCTAAAGCCAACCACCTAACTCAAAGGAACAACTCTGTAGAGATTTCCTGCTTCGGCTAAAGTAGCCATGCCGGAGGGTGGACGCATTTTGCTGTGTGCATGCGTGAGCGCACTGCAAGTGAGTCCAGACCCATTTTCCGTGTGGGACTCAGGCCCCGGCAGAAGGCAGAACATGACTCCCCACTTGTTTCCTGAGGCTAGCACTGCGGCCCCACTTTTGCATGGAAGTCTAATAGCAAGCGTTCTTTTTTTTAATTATTATTTAATGTTTTTATTGTTATGTTAATCCCCATACATTACATCATTAGTTTTAGATATAGTGTTCCATGGTTCATTGTTTGTGCATAACACCCAGTGCTCCATGCAGAACGTGCCCTGCTCAATACCCATCACCAGGCTAAGCCATCCTCCCAGCCCCCTCCCCTCTAGAACCCTCAGTTTGTTTTTCAGAGTCCATCATCTCTCATGGTTCTTCTCCCCCTCCGATTTTCCCCCCTTCATTCTTCCCCTCCTGCTGCATTCTTCTTCTTCTTTTTTTCTTTCTTAACATATATTGCATTATTTGTTTCAGAGGTACAGATCTGAGATTCAACAGTCTTGCACAATTCAAAGCGCTTACCAGAACACATACCCTCCACAGTGTCCATCACCCAGTCACCCCATCCCTCCCACCCCACCCCCCACTCTAGCAACCCTCAGTTTGTTTCCTGAGATTAAGAATTCCTCATATCAGTGAGGTCATATGATACATGTCTTTCTCGGTTTGACTTATTTCGCTCAGCATGATACCCTCCAGTTCCATCCACGTCGTTGCAGATGGCAAGATCTCATTCCTTTTGATGGCTGCATAATATTCCATTGTATATATATATATACCCCCTCTTCTTTATCCATTCATCTGTTGGTGGACATGGCTCTTTCCACAGTTTGGCTATTGTGGACATTCATAGCAAGCGTTCTAACTCGGAGAAACAACACTGAAGAGAAACCGTGCTTTAGCTACCGACGACCTCTATGTGGGAGGAAGCAGTTTAGGGTGTACGGTGGGTGAGAGCCTGGGGACGGGTTCCGTTTCGTGAAATCGAGGGAGAGACAGGCCGGAGAGAAGGCAGCTCTCAACTCAAACCATGGTTATGGGGCTAGTACCGTTGCCCCGGGTGTGTGTGCAGGCTTCATGAAAACTGCCTAACTCGAAGGAAAAACTCGCTGGAGAATCCATGCTTCAGCTAAAAGAGCCGCTCCTGAGGGTGGAAGCATTTTGTTGTGTGCGTGCATGAGAGCACTGCAAGGGAGTCCAAAGCTTTTTGTGAATGAGCCTCAGGCCCCAGCAGAAGGCAGAACACGACTCCCCATGTATTTCATCACGCTAGCACGGCAGCCCCACTTTTGCATGGAAGTCTAACAGCTAGTGTTCTCACTCGAAGAAACAACACTGTAGAGAAACCGTGCTTTAGCTACCGTCGACCTCTAGACGGAGGAAGCATTACACGGAGTACCGTGGCTGAGAGCCTGGGGAACGGGTTCCATACGTGAAACCAAGGGAGAAATAGGTCCGGGCACAAGGCACCTCTGGACTCAGCTCTTGCTACCTGAAGCTAAGACTACTGCTCCATGTGTGCTTGGAATGCTATGTGCTCGACCCTGACTGGGAAGAAACAAGCCTGTAAAGAATCCCAGCTGCAGCTCATTCGCCTACCAGGCTACTAACACCAAGAATCAATGCTGTAGCCTTACTGCGCTTTAGCTACCATTGCCGTTCCTGAAGCCGCAGGAGTTGTATAGTGCTCGTGTATGAGAGACCGGGGAAAGGGTCCCATACGTGAAATGGAGTGAGAAACAGGCCGGTGCGGAAGGCAGCTCTCAACTCACCTCTTGTTTATGAGGCTAGTCCCCTTGCCCCGGGTGTGCCTGCAGGCCATAAGCCAACCACCTAACTCAAAGGAACAACTCTGTAGGGAATTCCTGCTTCGGCTAAAAGAGCCATGCCTCAGGGTGGACGCATTGTGTGGTGTGCATGCGTGAGTGCACAGCAAGTGAGTCCAAAACCATTTTCCTTGTGAGACCCAGGCCCCGGAAGAAGCCAGAACACGACTCCCCACTTGCTCCATGAAACTACTACTGCGGCCCCACTTTTGAATGGAAGTCTAATAGCTAGCTTTCTAACTCGAACAAACAACACTGTAGACAAACCGTGCTTTAGCTACCGTCGACCTCTCTGTGGGCGAAGCAGTTTAGGGTGTACTGTGGCTGAGAGCCTGGGGACGGTTTCAATATCGTAATATCGGGGGAGAGACAGGCCGGTACAGAAGGCAGCTCTCAACCCACATCATGGTTATGGGGCTAGTACCGTTGCCCAGGGTAAACACAGCCACCTAACTCGAAGGAGAATCTCGGTTCAGAGCTTGTGCGTCAGGTCAAACAGCTGCTCCTGAGGGTGGCAGCATTTTGTTGTGTGCGTGCGTGAGAGCACTGCAAGGAAGTCCAAAGCTTTTTGCGAGCGAGACTCAGGCCCCAGCGAAAGGCAGAACACGACTCCCCATGTGTTTCATCACGCTAGCACGGCAGCCCCACTTTTGCATGGAAGTCTAATAGCTAGCGTTCTAACTCGAAGAAACTACACAGCAGAGAAACCGTGCTTTAGCTACCGTCGACCTCTCTGTGGGCGAAGCAGTTTAGGGTGTACTGTGGCTGAGAGCCTGGGCACAGTTTCAATATCATAATATCGGGGAGAGGCAGGCCGGTACAGAAGGCAGCTCTCAACACACATCATGGTTATGGGGCTGCTACCGTTCGCCAGGGTGTGTGTGCAGGCTTCAACACAGCCACCTAACTCGAAGGAAAACTTGATTGAGAGCCTGTGCTTCAGGTAAAACAGGTGCTCCTGAGGGTGGCAGCATTTTGTTGTGTGCGTGCGTGAGAGTAGTGCAAGGGAGTCCAAAGCTTTTTGCGAGTGAGACTCAGGCCCCAGCAAAAGGCAGAACACGACTCCCCATGTGTTTGACCAAGCTAGCACGGCAGCCCCACATTTGCATGGCAGTCTAATAGCTAGCGTTCTAACTCGAAGAAACAACACTGTAGAGAAACCGTGCTTTAGCTACCGTCGACCTCTCTGTGGGCGGAGCAGTTTAGGGTGTACTGTGGCTGAGAGCCTGGGGACGGTTTCAATATCGTAATATCGGGGAGAGACAGGCCGGTACAGAAGGCAGCTCTTAACTCACATCCTGGTTATGGGGCTAGTACCATTCGAGAGGGTGTGTGTGCCGCCTTAAACACAGCCACCTAACTCGAAGGAAAAACTCGGTTGAGAGCCTGTGCTGCAGGTAAAACAGCTGCTCCTGAGGGTGGCAGCATTTTGTGGTGTGCGTGCGTGAGAGCACTGCAAGGGAGTCCAAAGCTTTTTGCGAGTGAGACTCAGGCCCCTGCGAAAGGCAGAACACGACTCCCCATGTGTTTGACCAAGCTAGCACGGCAGCCCCACATTTGCATGGCAGTCTAATAGCTAGCGTTCTAACTCGAAGAAACAACACGGTAGAGAAATCGTGCTTTAGCTACCATCCACGTCTCTGAGGGAGGAAGCACTTTCCAGGCTACCGTGGGTGAGAGCCTGGGGAACGGGTTCCTTACGTGAGACCGAGGGAGAAGAAGTCCGGGCCACAAGGCACCTCTCGACTCAGCTCTTGTTACCTGAAGCTAACGCTACTGCTCCATGTGTGCATAGGAATGCTAAGTGCTCCACACTGTTTTGGCAGAAAGAAGCCGGTCAAGAATCCCAGCTTCAGCTCATTCGCCTCTCCACAGGGTGGCAGGATTTTCAACTCTGCTTGAGTGCAAACCTGGGGAATGAGTCCCAGCAGAATTCCGAGGCAGAAATAAGCATGGGCAGGAGGCAGCTATCGACTCAACTCTTGTTTCGGGAAACTAGATCGGCTCTCCCGTGTGTGCGTGTAGTCCTAAGTGCCATCCACCCAACGGAAAGGAACAAAAGTGCGGAGGACCCGTGCCTCAGCAAAGATCGTCCTTCCTGAGCGTGCACTTCATCTGTTGTGTGTTTTTGTGAAAGCATGAGAAATGGAACCTAAACGTAACTCGGAGTGAGAAGCAGGCCTGGAAGGAAGGCTGCTGTCGACTCCCCTCTTGTTTGAGGAGATTAGCACTGCTGTACCCTGTGTGCCTGGAAGCCTAGTTCCCAGGCTACTAACACCAAGAATCAATGCTATAGAGTTACTGCGCTTGAGTTAACATTGCCGTTCCTGAAGCCAGAGGAATTTGACAGTGCTCGTGTCTGTCTGAGAGCCCGGGGAAAGGGTCCCATACGTGAAATGGAGTGAGAAACAGGCCGGAGCGGAAGGCAGTTCTCAACTCACCTCTTGTTTATGAGGCTAGTACCCTTGCCCCGGGTGTGCCTGCAGGGCTAAAGCCAACCACCTAACTCAAAGGAACAACTCTGTAGAGATTTCCTGCTTCGGCTAAAGTAGCCATGCCGGAGGGTGGACGCATTTTGCTGTGTGCATGCGTGAGCGCACTGCAAGTGAGTCCAGACCCATTTTCCGTGTGGGACTCAGGCCCCGGCAGAAGGCAGAACATGACTCCCCACTTGTTTCCTGAGGCTAGCACTGCGGCCCCACTTTTGCATGGAAGTCTAATAGCAAGCGTTCTTTTTTTTAATTATTATTTAATGTTTTTATTGTTATGTTAATCCCCATACATTACATCATTAGTTTTAGATATAGTGTTCCATGGTTCATTGTTTGTGCATAACACCCAGTGCTCCATGCAGAACGTGCCCTGCTCAATACCCATCACCAGGCTAAGCCATCCTCCCAGCCCCCTCCCCTCTAGAACCCTCAGTTTGTTTTTCAGAGTCCATCATCTCTCATGGTTCTTCTCCCCCTCCGATTTTCCCCCCTTCATTCTTCCCCTCCTGCTGCATTCTTCTTCTTCTTTTTTTCTTTCTTAACATATATTGCATTATTTGTTTCAGAGGTACAGATCTGAGATTCAACAGTCTTGCACAATTCACAGCGCTTACCAGAACACATACCCTCCACAGTGTCCATCACCCAGTCACCCCATCCCTCCCACCCCACCCCCCACTCTAGCAACCCTCAGTTTGTTTCCTGAGATTAAGAATTCCTCATATCAGTGAGGTCATATGATACATGTCTTTCTCGGTTTGACTTATTTCGCTCAGCATGATACCCTCCAGTTCCATCCACGTCGTTGCAGATGGCAAGATCTCATTCCTTTTGATGGCTGCATAATATTCCATTGTATATATATATATACCCCCTCTTCTTTATCCATTCATCTGTTGGTGGACATGGCTCTTTCCACAGTTTGGCTATTGTGGACATTCATAGCAAGCGTTCTAACTCGGAGAAACAACACTGAAGAGAAACCGTGCTTTAGCTACCGACGACCTCTATGTGGGAGGAAGCAGTTTAGGGTGTACGGTGGGTGAGAGCCTGGGGACGGGTTCCGTTTCGTGAAATCGAGGGAGAGACAGGCCGGAGAGAAGGCAGCTCTCAACTCAAACCATGGTTATGGGGCTAGTACCGTTGCCCCGGGTGTGTGTGCAGGCTTCATGAAAACTGCCTAACTCGAAGGAAAAACTCGCTGGAGAATCCATGCTTCAGCTAAAAGAGCCGCTCCTGAGGGTGGAAGCATTTTGTTGTGTGCGTGCATGAGAGCACTGCAAGGGAGTCCAAAGCTTTTTGTGAATGAGCCTCAGGCCCCAGCAGAAGGCAGAACACGACTCCCCATGTATTTCATCACGCTAGCACGGCAGCCCCACTTTTGCATGGAAGTCTAACAGCTAGTGTTCTCACTCGAAGAAACAACACTGTAGAGAAACCGTGCTTTAGCTACCGTCGACCTCTAGACGGAGGAAGCATTACACGGAGTACCGTGGCTGAGAGCCTGGGGAACGGGTTCCATACGTGAAACCAAGGGAGAAATAGGTCCGGGCACAAGGCACCTCTGGACTCAGCTCTTGCTACCTGAAGCTAAGACTACTGCTCCATGTGTGCTTGGAATGCTATGTGCTCGACCCTGACTGGGAAGAAACAAGCCTGTAAAGAATCCCAGCTGCAGCTCATTCGCCTACCAGGCTACTAACACCAAGAATCAATGCTGTAGCCTTACTGCGCTTTAGCTACCATTGCCGTTCCTGAAGCCGCAGGAGTTGTATAGTGCTCGTGTATGAGAGACCGGGGAAAGGGTCCCATACGTGAAATGGAGTGAGAAACAGGCCGGTGCGGAAGGCAGCTCTCAACTCACCTCTTGTTTATGAGGCTAGTCCCCTTGCCCCGGGTGTGCCTGCAGGCCATAAGCCAACCACCTAACTCAAAGGAACAACTCTGTAGGGAATTCCTGCTTCGGCTAAAAGAGCCATGCCTCAGGGTGGACGCATTGTGTGGTGTGCATGCGTGAGTGCACAGCAAGGGAGTCCAAAACCATTTTCCTTGTGAGACCCAGGCCCCGGAAGAAGCCAGAACACGACTCCCCACTTGCTCCATGAAACTACTACTGCGGCCCCACTTTTGAATGGAAGTCTAATAGCTAGCTTTCTAACTCGAACAAACAACACTGTAGACAAACCGTGCTTTAGCTACCGTCGACCTCTCTGTGGGCGAAGCAGTTTAGGGTGTACTGTGGCTGAGAGCCTGGGGACGGTTTCAATATCGTAATATCGGGGGAGAGACAGGCCGGTACAGAAGGCAGCTCTCAACCCACATCATGGTTATGGGGCTAGTACCGTTGCCCAGGGTAAACACAGCCACCTAACTCGAAGGAGAATCTCGGTTCAGAGCTTGTGCGTCAGGTCAAACAGCTGCTCCTGAGGGTGGCAGCATTTTGTTGTGTGCGTGCGTGAGAGCACTGCAAGGAAGTCCAAAGCTTTTTGCGAGCGAGACTCAGGCCCCAGCGAAAGGCAGAACACGACTCCCCATGTGTTTCATCACGCTAGCACGGCAGCCCCACTTTTGCATGGAAGTCTAATAGCTAGCGTTCTAACTCGAAGAAACTACACAGCAGAGAAACCGTGCTTTAGCTACCGTCGACCTCTCTGTGGGCGAAGCAGTTTAGGGTGTACTGTGGCTGAGAGCCTGGGCACAGTTTCAATATCATAATATCGGGGAGAGGCAGGCCGGTACAGAAGGCAGCTCTCAACACACATCATGGTTATGGGGCTGCTACCGTTCGCCAGGGTGTGTGTGCAGGCTTCAACACAGCCACCTAACTCGAAGGAAAACTTGATTGAGAGCCTGTGCTTCAGGTAAAACAGGTGCTCCTGAGGGTGGCAGCATTTTGTTGTGTGCGTGCGTGAGAGTAGTGCAAGGGAGTCCAAAGCTTTTTGCGAGTGAGACTCAGGCCCCAGCAAAAGGCAGAACACGACTCCCCATGTGTTTGACCAAGCTAGCACGGCAGCCCCACATTTGCATGGCAGTCTAATAGCTAGCGTTCTAACTCGAAGAAACAACACTGTAGAGAAACCGTGCTTTAGCTACCGTCGACCTCTCTGTGGGCGGAGCAGTTTAGGGTGTACTGTGGCTGAGAGCCTGGGGACGGTTTCAATATCGTAATATCGGGGAGAGACAGGCCGGTACAGAAGGCAGCTCTTAACTCACATCCTGGTTATGGGGCTAGTACCATTCGAGAGGGTGTGTGTGCCGCCTTAAACACAGCCACCTAACTCGAAGGAAAAACTCGGTTGAGAGCCTGTGCTGCAGGTAAAACAGCTGCTCCTGAGGGTGGCAGCATTTTGTGGTGTGCGTGCGTGAGAGCACTGCAAGGGAGTCCAAAGCTTTTTGCGAGTGAGACTCAGGCCCCTGCGAAAGGCAGAACACGACTCCCCATGTGTTTGACCAAGCTAGCACGGCAGCCCCACATTTGCATGGCAGTCTAATAGCTAGCGTTCTAACTCGAAGAAACAACACGGTAGAGAAATCGTGCTTTAGCTACCATCCACGTCTCTGAGGGAGGAAGCACTTTCCAGGCTACCGTGGGTGAGAGCCTGGGGAACGGGTTCCTTACGTGAGACCGAGGGAGAAGAAGTCCGGGCCACAAGGCACCTCTCGACTCAGCTCTTGTTACCTGAAGCTAACGCTACTGCTCCATGTGTGCATAGGAATGCTAAGTGCTCCACACTGTTTTGGCAGAAAGAAGCCGGTCAAGAATCCCAGCTTCAGCTCATTCGCCTCTCCACAGGGTGGCAGGATTTTCAACTCTGCTTGAGTGCAAACCTGGGGAATGAGTCCCAGCAGAATTCCGAGGCAGAAATAAGCATGGGCAGGAGGCAGCTATCGACTCAACTCTTGTTTCGGGAAACTAGATCGGCTCTCCCGTGTGTGCGTGTAGTCCTAAGTGCCATCCACCCAACGGAAAGGAACAAAAGTGCGGAGGACCCGTGCCTCAGCAAAGATCGCCCTTCCTGAGCGTGCACTTCATCTGTTGTGTGTTTTTGTGAAAGCATGAGAAATGGAACCTAAACGTAACTCGGAGTGAGAAGCAGGCCTGGAAGGAAGGCTGCTGTCGACTCCCCTCTTGTTTGAGGAGATTAGCACTGCTGTACCCTGTGTGCCTGGAAGCCTAGTTCCCAGGCTACTAACACCAAGAATCAATGCTATAGAGTTACTGCGCTTGAGTTAACATTGCCGTTCCTGAAGCCAGAGGAATTTGACAGTGCTCGTGTCTGTCTGAGAGCCCGGGGAAAGGGTCCCATACGTGAAATGGAGTGAGAAACAGGCCGGAGCGGAAGGCAGTTCTCAACTCACCTCTTGTTTATGAGGCTAGTACCCTTGCCCCGGGTGTGCCTGCAGGGCTAAAGCCAACCACCTAACTCAAAGGAACAACTCTGTAGAGATTTCCTGCTTCGGCTAAAGTAGCCATGCCGGAGGGTGGACGCATTTTGCTGTGTGCATGCGTGAGCGCACTGCAAGTGAGTCCAGACCCATTTTCCGTGTGGGACTCAGGCCCCGGCAGAAGGCAGAACATGACTCCCCACTTGTTTCCTGAGGCTAGCACTGCGGCCCCACTTTTGCATGGAAGTCTAATAGCAAGCGTTCTTTTTTTTAATTATTATTTAATGTTTTTATTGTTATGTTAATCCCCATACATTACATCATTAGTTTTAGATATAGTGTTCCATGGTTCATTGTTTGTGCATAACACCCAGTGCTCCATGCAGAACGTGCCCTGCTCAATACCCATCACCAGGCTAAGCCATCCTCCCAGCCCCCTCCCCTCTAGAACCCTCAGTTTGTTTTTCAGAGTCCATCATCTCTCATGGTTCTTCTCCCCCTCCGATTTTCCCCCCTTCATTCTTCCCCTCCTGCTGCATTCTTCTTCTTCTTTTTTTCTTTCTTAACATATATTGCATTATTTGTTTCAGAGGTACAGATCTGAGATTCAACAGTCTTGCACAATTCACAGCGCTTACCAGAACACATACCCTCCACAGTGTCCATCACCCAGTCACCCCATCCCTCCCACCCCACCCCCCACTCTAGCAACCCTCAGTTTGTTTCCTGAGATTAAGAATTCCTCATATCAGTGAGGTCATATGATACATGTCTTTCTCGGTTTGACTTATTTCGCTCAGCATGATACCCTCCAGTTCCATCCACGTCGTTGCAGATGGCAAGATCTCATTCCTTTTGATGGCTGCATAATATTCCATTGTATATATATATATACCCCCTCTTCTTTATCCATTCATCTGTTGGTGGACATGGCTCTTTCCACAGTTTGGCTATTGTGGACATTCATAGCAAGCGTTCTAACTCGGAGAAACAACACTGAAGAGAAACCGTGCTTTAGCTACCGACGACCTCTATGTGGGAGGAAGCAGTTTAGGGTGTACGGTGGGTGAGAGCCTGGGGACGGGTTCCGTTTCGTGAAATCGAGGGAGAGACAGGCCGGAGAGAAGGCAGCTCTCAACTCAAACCATGGTTATGGGGCTAGTACCGTTGCCCCGGGTGTGTGTGCAGGCTTCATGAAAACTGCCTAACTCGAAGGAAAAACTCGCTGGAGAATCCATGCTTCAGCTAAAAGAGCCGCTCCTGAGGGTGGAAGCATTTTGTTGTGTGCGTGCATGAGAGCACTGCAAGGGAGTCCAAAGCTTTTTGTGAATGAGCCTCAGGCCCCAGCAGAAGGCAGAACACGACTCCCCATGTATTTCATCACGCTAGCACGGCAGCCCCACTTTTGCATGGAAGTCTAACAGCTAGTGTTCTCACTCGAAGAAACAACACTGTAGAGAAACCGTGCTTTAGCTACCGTCGACCTCTAGACGGAGGAAGCATTACACGGAGTACCGTGGCTGAGAGCCTGGGGAACGGGTTCCATACGTGAAACCAAGGGAGAAATAGGTCCGGGCAGAAGGCACCTCTGGACTCAGCTCTTGCTACCTGAAGCTAAGACTACTGCTCCATGTGTGCTTGGAATGCTATGTGCTCGACCCTGACTGGGAAGAAACAAGCCTGTAAAGAATCCCAGCTGCAGCTCATTCGCCTACCAGGCTACTAACACCAAGAATCAATGCTGTAGCCTTACTGCGCTTTAGCTACCATTGCCGTTCCTGAAGCCGCAGGAGTTGTATAGTGCTCGTGTATGAGAGACCGGGGAAAGGGTCCCATACGTGAAATGGAGTGAGAAACAGGCCGGTGCGGAAGGCAGCTCTCAACTCACCTCTTGTTTATGAGGCTAGTCCCCTTGCCCCGGGTGTGCCTGCAGGCCATAAGCCAACCACCTAACTCAAAGGAACAACTCTGTAGGGAATTCCTGCTTCGGCTAAAAGAGCCATGCCTCAGGGTGGACGCATTGTGTGGTGTGCATGCGTGAGTGCACAGCAAGGGAGTCCAAAACCATTTTCCTTGTGAGACCCAGGCCCCGGAAGAAGCCAGAACACGACTCCCCACTTGCTCCATGAAACTACTACTGCGGCCCCACTTTTGAATGGAAGTCTAATAGCTAGCTTTCTAACTCGAACAAACAACACTGTAGACAAACCGTGCTTTAGCTACCGTCGACCTCTCTGTGGGCGAAGCAGTTTAGGGTGTACTGTGGCTGAGAGCCTGGGGACGGTTTCAATATCGTAATATCGGGGGAGAGACAGGCCGGTACAGAAGGCAGCTCTCAACCCACATCATGGTTATGGGGCTAGTACCGTTGCCCAGGGTAAACACAGCCACCTAACTCGAAGGAGAATCTCGGTTCAGAGCTTGTGCGTCAGGTCAAACAGCTGCTCCTGAGGGTGGCAGCATTTTGTTGTGTGCGTGCGTGAGAGCACTGCAAGGAAGTCCAAAGCTTTTTGCGAGCGAGACTCAGGCCCCAGCGAAAGGCAGAACACGACTCCCCATGTGTTTCATCACGCTAGCACGGCAGCCCCACTTTTGCATGGAAGTCTAATAGCTAGCGTTCTAACTCGAAGAAACTACACAGCAGAGAAACCGTGCTTTAGCTACCATCGACCTCTCTGTGGGCGAAGCAGTTTAGGGTGTACTGTGGCTGAGAGCCTGGGCACAGTTTCAATATCATAATATCGGGGAGAGGCAGGCCGGTACAGAAGGCAGCTCTCAACACACATCATGGTTATGGGGCTGCTACCGTTCGCCAGGGTGTGTGTGCAGGCTTCAACACAGCCACCTAACTCGAAGGAAAACTTGATTGAGAGCCTGTGCTTCAGGTAAAACAGGTGCTCCTGAGGGTGGCAGCATTTTGTTGTGTGCGTGCGTGAGAGTAGTGCAAGGGAGTCCAAAGCTTTTTGCGAGTGAGACTCAGGCCCCAGCAAAAGGCAGAACACGACTCCCCATGTGTTTGACCAAGCTAGCACGGCAGCCCCACATTTGCATGGCAGTCTAATAGCTAGCGTTCTAACTCGAAGAAACAACACTGTAGAGAAACCGTGCTTTAGCTACCGTCGACCTCTCTGTGGGCGGAGCAGTTTAGGGTGTACTGTGGCTGAGAGCCTGGGGACGGTTTCAATATCGTAATATCGGGGAGAGACAGGCCGGTACAGAAGGCAGCTCTTAACTCACATCCTGGTTATGGGGCTAGTACCATTCGAGAGGGTGTGTGTGCCGCCTTAAACACAGCCACCTAACTCGAAGGAAAAACTCGGTTGAGAGCCTGTGCTGCAGGTAAAACAGCTGCTCCTGAGGGTGGCAGCATTTTGTGGTGTGCGTGCGTGAGAGCACTGCAAGGGAGTCCAAAGCTTTTTGCGAGTGAGACTCAGGCCCCTGCGAAAGGCAGAACACGACTCCCCATGTGTTTGACCAAGCTAGCACGGCAGCCCCACATTTGCATGGCAGTCTAATAGCTAGCGTTCTAACTCGAAGAAACAACACGGTAGAGAAATCGTGCTTTAGCTACCATCCACGTCTCTGAGGGAGGAAGCACTTTCCAGGCTACCGTGGGTGAGAGCCTGGGGAACGGGTTCCTTACGTGAGACCGAGGGAGAAGAAGTCCGGGCCACAAGGCACCTCTCGACTCAGCTCTTGTTACCTGAAGCTAACGCTACTGCTCCATGTGTGCATAGGAATGCTAAGTGCTCCACACTGTTTTGGCAGAAAGAAGCCGGTCAAGAATCCCAGCTTCAGCTCATTCGCCTCTCCACAGGGTGGCAGGATTTTCAACTCTGCTTGAGTGCAAACCTGGGGAATGAGTCCCAGCAGAATTCCGAGGCAGAAATAAGCATGGGCAGGAGGCAGCTATCGACTCAACTCTTGTTTCGGGAAACTAGATCGGCTCTCCCGTGTGTGCGTGTAGTCCTAAGTGCCATCCACCCAACGGAAAGGAACAAAAGTGCGGAGGACCCGTGCCTCAGCAAAGATCGCCCTTCCTGAGCGTGCACTTCATCTGTTGTGTGTTTTTGTGAAAGCATGAGAAATGGAACCTAAACGTAACTCGGAGTGAGAAGCAGGCCTGGAAGGAAGGCTGCTGTCGACTCCCCTCTTGTTTGAGGAGATTAGCACTGCTGTACCCTGTGTGCCTGGAAGCCTAGTTCCCAGGCTACTAACACCAAGAATCAATGCTATAGAGTTACTGCGCTTGAGTTAACATTGCCGTTCCTGAAGCCAGAGGAATTTGACAGTGCTCGTGTCTGTCTGAGAGCCCGGGGAAAGGGTCCCATACGTGAAATGGAGTGAGAAACAGGCCGGAGCGGAAGGCAGTTCTCAACTCACCTCTTGTTTATGAGGCTAGTACCCTTGCCCCGGGTGTGCCTGCAGGGCTAAAGCCAACCACCTAACTCAAAGGAACAACTCTGTAGAGATTTCCTGCTTCGGCTAAAGTAGCCATGCCGGAGGGTGGACGCATTTTGCTGTGTGCATGCGTGAGCGCACTGCAAGTGAGTCCAGACCCATTTTCCGTGTGGGACTCAGGCCCCGGCAGAAGGCAGAACATGACTCCCCACTTGTTTCCTGAGGCTAGCACTGCGGCCCCACTTTTGCATGGAAGTCTAATAGCAAGCGTTCTTTTTTTTAATTATTATTTAATGTTTTTATTGTTATGTTAATCCCCATACATTACATCATTAGTTTTAGATATAGTGTTCCATGGTTCATTGTTTGTGCATAACACCCAGTGCTCCATGCAGAACGTGCCCTGCTCAATACCCATCACCAGGCTAAGCCATCCTCCCAGCCCCCTCCCCTCTAGAACCCTCAGTTTGTTTTTCAGAGTCCATCATCTCTCATGGTTCTTCTCCCCCTCCGATTTTCCCCCCTTCATTCTTCCCCTCCTGCTGCATTCTTCTTCTTCTTTTTTTCTTTCTTAACATATATTGCATTATTTGTTTCAGAGGTACAGATCTGAGATTCAACAGTCTTGCACAATTCACAGCGCTTACCAGAACACATACCCTCCACAGTGTCCATCACCCAGTCACCCCATCCCTCCCACCCCACCCCCCACTCTAGCAACCCTCAGTTTGTTTCCTGAGATTAAGAATTCCTCATATCAGTGAGGTCATATGATACATGTCTTTCTCGGTTTGACTTATTTCGCTCAGCATGATACCCTCCAGTTCCATCCACGTCGTTGCAGATGGCAAGATCTCATTCCTTTTGATGGCTGCATAATATTCCATTGTATATATATATATACCCCCTCTTCTTTATCCATTCATCTGTTGGTGGACATGGCTCTTTCCACAGTTTGGCTATTGTGGACATTCATAGCAAGCGTTCTAACTCGGAGAAACAACACTGAAGAGAAACCGTGCTTTAGCTACCGACGACCTCTATGTGGGAGGAAGCAGTTTAGGGTGTACGGTGGGTGAGAGCCTGGGGACGGGTTCCGTTTCGTGAAATCGAGGGAGAGACAGGCCGGAGAGAAGGCAGCTCTCAACTCAAACCATGGTTATGGGGCTAGTACCGTTGCCCCGGGTGTGTGTGCAGGCTTCATGAAAACTGCCTAACTCGAAGGAAAAACTCGCTGGAGAATCCATGCTTCAGCTAAAAGAGCCGCTCCTGAGGGTGGAAGCATTTTGTTGTGTGCGTGCATGAGAGCACTGCAAGGGAGTCCAAAGCTTTTTGTGAATGAGCCTCAGGCCCCAGCAGAAGGCAGAACACGACTCCCCATGTATTTCATCACGCTAGCACGGCAGCCCCACTTTTGCATGGAAGTCTAACAGCTAGTGTTCTCACTCGAAGAAACAACACTGTAGAGAAACCGTGCTTTAGCTACCGTCGACCTCTAGACGGAGGAAGCATTACACGGAGTACCGTGGCTGAGAGCCTGGGGAACGGGTTCCATACGTGAAACCAAGGGAGAAATAGGTCCGGGCACAAGGCACCTCTGGACTCAGCTCTTGCTACCTGAAGCTAAGACTACTGCTCCATGTGTGCTTGGAATGCTATGTGCTCGACCCTGACTGGGAAGAAACAAGCCTGTAAAGAATCCCAGCTGCAGCTCATTCGCCTACCAGGCTACTAACACCAAGAATCAATGCTGTAGCCTTACTGCGCTTTAGCTACCATTGCCGTTCCTGAAGCCGCAGGAGTTGTATAGTGCTCGTGTATGAGAGACCGGGGAAAGGGTCCCATACGTGAAATGGAGTGAGAAACAGGCCGGTGCGGAAGGCAGCTCTCAACTCACCTCTTGTTTATGAGGCTAGTCCCCTTGCCCCGGGTGTGCCTGCAGGCCATAAGCCAACCACCTAACTCAAAGGAACAACTCTGTAGGGAATTCCTGCTTCGGCTAAAAGAGCCATGCCTCAGGGTGGACGCATTGTGTGGTGTGCATGCGTGAGTGCACAGCAAGGGAGTCCAAAACCATTTTCCTTGTGAGACCCAGGCCCCGGAAGAAGCCAGAACACGACTCCCCACTTGCTCCATGAAACTACTACTGCGGCCCCACTTTTGAATGGAAGTCTAATAGCTAGCTTTCTAACTCGAACAAACAACACTGTAGACAAACCGTGCTTTAGCTACCGTCGACCTCTCTGTGGGCGAAGCAGTTTAGGGTGTACTGTGGCTGAGAGCCTGGGGACGGTTTCAATATCGTAATATCGGGGGAGAGACAGGCCGGTACAGAAGGCAGCTCTCAACCCACATCATGGTTATGGGGCTAGTACCGTTGCCCAGGGTAAACACAGCCACCTAACTCGAAGGAGAATCTCGGTTCAGAGCTTGTGCGTCAGGTCAAACAGCTGCTCCTGAGGGTGGCAGCATTTTGTGGTGTGCGTGCGTGAGAGCACTGCAAGGAAGTCCAAAGCTTTTTGCGAGCGAGACTCAGGCCCCAGCGAAAGGCAGAACACGACTCCCCATGTGTTTCATCACGCTAGCACGGCAGCCCCACTTTTGCATGGAAGTCTAATAGCTAGCGTTCTAACTCGAAGAAACTACACAGCAGAGAAACCGTGCTTTAGCTACCGTCGACCTCTCTGTGGGCGAAGCAGTTTAGGGTGTACTGTGGCTGAGAGCCTGGGCACAGTTTCAATATCATAATATCGGGGAGAGGCAGGCCGGTACAGAAGGCAGCTCTCAACACACATCATGGTTATGGGGCTGCTACCGTTCGCCAGGGTGTGTGTGCAGGCTTCAACACAGCCACCTAACTCGAAGGAAAACTTGATTGAGAGCCTGTGCTTCAGGTAAAACAGGTGCTCCTGAGGGTGGCAGCATTTTGTTGTGTGCGTGCGTGAGAGTAGTGCAAGGGAGTCCAAAGCTTTTTGCGAGTGAGACTCAGGCCCCAGCAAAAGGCAGAACACGACTCCCCATGTGTTTGACCAAGCTAGCACGGCAGCCCCACATTTGCATGGCAGTCTAATAGCTAGCGTTCTAACTCGAAGAAACAACACTGTAGAGAAACCGTGCTTTAGCTACCGTCGACCTCTCTGTGGGCGGAGCAGTTTAGGGTGTACTGTGGCTGAGAGCCTGGGGACGGTTTCAATATCGTAATATCGGGGAGAGACAGGCCGGTACAGAAGGCAGCTCTTAACTCACATCCTGGTTATGGGGCTAGTACCATTCGAGAGGGTGTGTGTGCCGCCTTAAACACAGCCACCTAACTCGAAGGAAAAACTCGGTTGAGAGCCTGTGCTGCAGGTAAAACAGCTGCTCCTGAGGGTGGCAGCATTTTGTGGTGTGCGTGCGTGAGAGCACTGCAAGGGAGTCCAAAGCTTTTTGCGAGTGAGACTCAGGCCCCTGCGAAAGGCAGAACACGACTCCCCATGTGTTTGACCAAGCTAGCACGGCAGCCCCACATTTGCATGGCAGTCTAATAGCTAGCGTTCTAACTCGAAGAAACAACACGGTAGAGAAATCGTGCTTTAGCTACCATCCACGTCTCTGAGGGAGGAAGCACTTTCCAGGCTACCGTGGGTGAGAGCCTGGGGAACGGGTTCCTTACGTGAGACCGAGGGAGAAGAAGTCCGGGCCACAAGGCACCTCTCGACTCAGCTCTTGTTACCTGAAGCTAACACTACTGCTCCATGTGTGCATAGGAATGCTAAGTGCTCCACACTGTTTTGGCAGAAAGAAGCCGGTCAAGAATCCCAGCTTCAGCTCATTCGCCTCTCCACAGGGTGGCAGGATTTTCAACTCTGCTTGAGTGCAAACCTGGGGAATGAGTCCCAGCAGAATTCCGAGGCAGAAATAAGCATGGGCAGGAGGCAGCTATCGACTCAACTCTTGTTTCGGGAAACTAGATCGGCTCTCCCGTGTGTGCGTGTAGTCCTAAGTGCCATCCACCCAACGGAAAGGAACAAAAGTGCGGAGGACCCGTGCCTCAGCAAAGATCGCCCTTCCTGAGCGTGCACTTCATCTGTTGTGTGTTTTTGTGAAAGCATGAGAAATGGAACCTAAACGTAACTCGGAGTGAGAAGCAGGCCTGGAAGGAAGGCTGCTGTCGACTCCCCTCTTGTTTGAGGAGATTAGCACTGCTGTACCCTGTGTGCCTGGAAGCCTAGTTCCCAGGCTACTAACACCAAGAATCAATGCTATAGAGTTACTGCGCTTGAGTTAACATTGCCGTTCCTGAAGCCAGAGGAATTTGACAGTGCTCGTGTCTGTCTGAGAGCCCGGGGAAAGGGTCCCATACGTGAAATGGAGTGAGAAACAGGCCGGAGCGGAAGGCAGTTCTCAACTCACCTCTTGTTTATGAGGCTAGTACCCTTGCCCCGGGTGTGCCTGCAGGGCTAAAGCCAACCACCTAACTCAAAGGAACAACTCTGTAGAGATTTCCTGCTTCGGCTAAAGTAGCCATGCCGGAGGGTGGACGCATTTTGCTGTGTGCATGCGTGAGCGCACTGCAAGTGAGTCCAGACCCATTTTCCGTGTGGGACTCAGGCCCCGGCAGAAGGCAGAACATGACTCCCCACTTGTTTCCTGAGGCTAGCACTGCGGCCCCACTTTTGCATGGAAGTCTAATAGCAAGCGTTCTTTTTTTTAATTATTATTTAATGTTTTTATTGTTATGTTAATCCCCATACATTACATCATTAGTTTTAGATATAGTGTTCCATGGTTCATTGTTTGTGCATAACACCCAGTGCTCCATGCAGAACGTGCCCTGCTCAATACCCATCACCAGGCTAAGCCATCCTCCCAGCCCCCTCCCCTCTAGAACCCTCAGTTTGTTTTTCAGAGTCCATCATCTCTCATGGTTCTTCTCCCCCTCCGATTTTCCCCCCTTCATTCTTCCCCTCCTGCTGCATTCTTCTTCTTCTTTTTTTCTTTCTTAACATATATTGCATTATTTGTTTCAGAGGTACAGATCTGAGATTCAACAGTCTTGCACAATTCACAGCGCTTACCAGAACACATACCCTCCACAGTGTCCATCACCCAGTCACCCCATCCCTCCCACCCCACCCCCCACTCTAGCAACCCTCAGTTTGTTTCCTGAGATTAAGAATTCCTCATATCAGTGAGGTCATATGATACATGTCTTTCTCGGTTTGACTTATTTCGCTCAGCATGATACCCTCCAGTTCCATCCACGTCGTTGCAGATGGCAAGATCTCATTCCTTTTGATGGCTGCATAATATTCCATTGTATATATATATATACCCCCTCTTCTTTATCCATTCATCTGTTGGTGGACATGGCTCTTTCCACAGTTTGGCTATTGTGGACATTCATAGCAAGCGTTCTAACTCGGAGAAACAACACTGAAGAGAAACCGTGCTTTAGCTACCGACGACCTCTATGTGGGAGGAAGCAGTTTAGGGTGTACGGTGGGTGAGAGCCTGGGGACGGGTTCCGTTTCGTGAAATCGAGGGAGAGACAGGCCGGAGAGAAGGCAGCTCTCAACTCAAACCATGGTTATGGGGCTAGTACCGTTGCCCCGGGTGTGTGTGCAGGCTTCATGAAAACTGCCTAACTCGAAGGAAAAACTCGCTGGAGAATCCATGCTTCAGCTAAAAGAGCCGCTCCTGAGGGTGGAAGCATTTTGTTGTGTGCGTGCATGAGAGCACTGCAAGGGAGTCCAAAGCTTTTTGTGAATGAGCCTCAGGCCCCAGCAGAAGGCAGAACACGACTCCCCATGTATTTCATCACGCTAGCACGGCAGCCCCACTTTTGCATGGAAGTCTAACAGCTAGTGTTCTCACTCGAAGAAACAACACTGTAGAGAAACCGTGCTTTAGCTACCGTCGACCTCTAGACGGAGGAAGCATTACACGGAGTACCGTGGCTGAGAGCCTGGGGAACGGGTTCCATACGTGAAACCAAGGGAGAAATAGGTCCGGGCACAAGGCACCTCTGGACTCAGCTCTTGCTACCTGAAGCTAAGACTACTGCTCCATGTGTGCTTGGAATGCTATGTGCTCGACCCTGACTGGGAAGAAACAAGCCTGTAAAGAATCCCAGCTGCAGCTCATTCGCCTACCAGGCTACTAACACCAAGAATCAATGCTGTAGCCTTACTGCGCTTTAGCTACCATTGCCGTTCCTGAAGCCGCAGGAGTTGTATAGTGCTCGTGTATGAGAGACCGGGGAAAGGGTCCCATACGTGAAATGGAGTGAGAAACAGGCCGGTGCGGAAGGCAGCTCTCAACTCACCTCTTGTTTATGAGGCTAGTCCCCTTGCCCCGGGTGTGCCTGCAGGCCATAAGCCAACCACCTAACTCAAAGGAACAACTCTGTAGGGAATTCCTGCTTCGGCTAAAAGAGCCATGCCTCAGGGTGGACGCATTGTGTGGTGTGCATGCGTGAGTGCACAGCAAGGGAGTCCAAAACCATTTTCCTTGTGAGACCCAGGCCCCGGAAGAAGCCAGAACACGACTCCCCACTTGCTCCATGAAACTACTACTGCGGCCCCACTTTTGAATGGAAGTCTAATAGCTAGCTTTCTAACTCGAACAAACAACACTGTAGACAAACCGTGCTTTAGCTACCGTCGACCTCTCTGTGGGCGAAGCAGTTTAGGGTGTACTGTGGCTGAGAGCCTGGGGACGGTTTCAATATCGTAATATCGGGGGAGAGACAGGCCGGTACAGAAGGCAGCTCTCAACCCACATCATGGTTATGGGGCTAGTACCGTTGCCCAGGGTAAACACAGCCACCTAACTCGAAGGAGAATCTCGGTTCAGAGCTTGTGCGTCAGGTCAAACAGCTGCTCCTGAGGGTGGCAGCATTTTGTGGTGTGCGTGCGTGAGAGCACTGCAAGGAAGTCCAAAGCTTTTTGCGAGCGAGACTCAGGCCCCAGCGAAAGGCAGAACACGACTCCCCATGTGTTTCATCACGCTAGCACGGCAGCCCCACTTTTGCATGGAAGTCTAATAGCTAGCGTTCTAACTCGAAGAAACTACACAGCAGAGAAACCGTGCTTTAGCTACCGTCGACCTCTCTGTGGGCGAAGCAGTTTAGGGTGTACTGTGGCTGAGAGCCTGGGCACAGTTTCAATATCATAATATCGGGGAGAGGCAGGCCGGTACAGAAGGCAGCTCTCAACACACATCATGGTTATGGGGCTGCTACCGTTCGCCAGGGTGTGTGTGCAGGCTTCAACACAGCCACCTAACTCGAAGGAAAACTTGATTGAGAGCCTGTGCTTCAGGTAAAACAGGTGCTCCTGAGGGTGGCAGCATTTTGTTGTGTGCGTGCGTGAGAGTAGTGCAAGGGAGTCCAAAGCTTTTTGCGAGTGAGACTCAGGCCCCAGCAAAAGGCAGAACACGACTCCCCATGTGTTTGACCAAGCTAGCACGGCAGCCCCACATTTGCATGGCAGTCTAATAGCTAGCGTTCTAACTCGAAGAAACAACACTGTAGAGAAACCGTGCTTTAGCTACCGTCGACCTCTCTGTGGGCGGAGCAGTTTAGGGTGTACTGTGGCTGAGAGCCTGGGGACGGTTTCAATATCGTAATATCGGGGAGAGACAGGCCGGTACAGAAGGCAGCTCTTAACTCACATCCTGGTTATGGGGCTAGTACCATTCGAGAGGGTGTGTGTGCCGCCTTAAACACAGCCACCTAACTCGAAGGAAAAACTCGGTTGAGAGCCTGTGCTGCAGGTAAAACAGCTGCTCCTGAGGGTGGCAGCATTTTGTGGTGTGCGTGCGTGAGAGCACTGCAAGGGAGTCCAAAGCTTTTTGCGAGTGAGACTCAGGCCCCTGCGAAAGGCAGAACACGACTCCCCATGTGTTTGACCAAGCTAGCACGGCAGCCCCACATTTGCATGGCAGTCTAATAGCTAGCGTTCTAACTCGAAGAAACAACACGGTAGAGAAATCGTGCTTTAGCTACCATCCACGTCTCTGAGGGAGGAAGCACTTTCCAGGCTACCGTGGGTGAGAGCCTGGGGAACGGGTTCCTTACGTGAGACCGAGGGAGAAGAAGTCCGGGCCACAAGGCACCTCTCGACTCAGCTCTTGTTACCTGAAGCTAACGCTACTGCTCCATGTGTGCATAGGAATGCTAAGTGCTCCACACTGTTTTGGCAGAAAGAAGCCGGTCAAGAATCCCAGCTTCAGCTCATTCGCCTCTCCACAGGGTGGCAGGATTTTCAACTCTGCTTGAGTGCAAACCTGGGGAATGAGTCCCAGCAGAATTCCGAGGCAGAAATAAGCATGGGCAGGAGGCAGCTATCGACTCAACTCTTGTTTCGGGAAACTAGATCGGCTCTCCCGTGTGTGCGTGTAGTCCTAAGTGCCATCCACCCAACGGAAAGGAACAAAAGTGCGGAGGACCCGTGCCTCAGCAAAGATCGCCCTTCCTGAGCGTGCACTTCATCTGTTGTGTGTTTTTGTGAAAGCATGAGAAATGGAACCTAAACGTAACTCGGAGTGAGAAGCAGGCCTGGAAGGAAGGCTGCTGTCGACTCCCCTCTTGTTTGAGGAGATTAGCACTGCTGTACCCTGTGTGCCTGGAAGCCTAGTTCCCAGGCTACTAACACCAAGAATCAATGCTATAGAGTTACTGCGCTTGAGTTAACATTGCCGTTCCTGAAGCCAGAGGAATTTGACAGTGCTCGTGTCTGTCTGAGAGCCCGGGGAAAGGGTCCCATACGTGAAATGGAGTGAGAAACAGGCCTGAGCGGAAGGCAGTTCTCAACTCACCTCTTGTTTATGAGGCTAGTACCCTTGCCCCGGGTGTGCCTGCAGGGCTAAAGCCAACCACCTAACTCAAAGGAACAACTCTGTAGAGATTTCCTGCTTCGGCTAAAGTAGCCATGCCGGAGGGTGGACGCATTTTGCTGTGTGCATGCGTGAGCGCACTGCAAGTGAGTCCAGACCCATTTTCCGTGTGGGACTCAGGCCCCGGCAGAAGGCAGAACATGACTCCCCACTTGTTTCCTGAGGCTAGCACTGCGGCCCCACTTTTGCATGGAAGTCTAATAGCAAGCGTTCTTTTTTTTAATTATTATTTAATGTTTTTATTGTTATGTTAATCCCCATACATTACATCATTAGTTTTAGATATAGTGTTCCATGGTTCATTGTTTGTGCATAACACCCAGTGCTCCATGCAGAACGTGCCCTGCTCAATACCCATCACCAGGCTAAGCCATCCTCCCAGCCCCCTCCCCTCTAGAACCCTCAGTTTGTTTTTCAGAGTCCATCATCTCTCATGGTTCTTCTCCCCCTCCGATTTTCCCCCCTTCATTCTTCCCCTCCTGCTGCATTCTTCTTCTTCTTTTTTTCTTTCTTAACATATATTGCATTATTTGTTTCAGAGGTACAGATCTGAGATTCAACAGTCTTGCACAATTCACAGCGCTTACCAGAACACATACCCTCCACAGTGTCCATCACCCAGTCACCCCATCCCTCCCACCCCACCCCCCACTCTAGCAACCCTCAGTTTGTTTCCTGAGATTAAGAATTCCTCATATCAGTGAGGTCATATGATACATGTCTTTCTCGGTTTGACTTATTTCGCTCAGCATGATACCCTCCAGTTCCATCCACGTCGTTGCAGATGGCAAGATCTCATTCCTTTTGATGGCTGCATAATATTCCATTGTATATATATATATACCCCCTCTTCTTTATCCATTCATCTGTTGGTGGACATGGCTCTTTCCACAGTTTGGCTATTGTGGACATTCATAGCAAGCGTTCTAACTCGGAGAAACAACACTGAAGAGAAACCGTGCTTTAGCTACCGACGACCTCTATGTGGGAGGAAGCAGTTTAGGGTGTACGGTGGGTGAGAGCCTGGGGACGGGTTCCGTTTCGTGAAATCGAGGGAGAGACAGGCCGGAGAGAAGGCAGCTCTCAACTCAAACCATGGTTATGGGGCTAGTACCGTTGCCCCGGGTGTGTGTGCAGGCTTCATGAAAACTGCCTAACTCGAAGGAAAAACTCGCTGGAGAATCCATGCTTCAGCTAAAAGAGCCGCTCCTGAGGGTGGAAGCATTTTGTTGTGTGCGTGCATGAGAGCACTGCAAGGGAGTCCAAAGCTTTTTGTGAATGAGCCTCAGGCCCCAGCAGAAGGCAGAACACGACTCCCCATGTATTTCATCACGCTAGCACGGCAGCCCCACTTTTGCATGGAAGTCTAACAGCTAGTGTTCTCACTCGAAGAAACAACACTGTAGAGAAACCGTGCTTTAGCTACCGTCGACCTCTAGACGGAGGAAGCATTACACGGAGTACCGTGGCTGAGAGCCTGGGGAACGGGTTCCATACGTGAAACCAAGGGAGAAATAGGTCCGGGCACAAGGCACCTCTGGACTCAGCTCTTGCTACCTGAAGCTAAGACTACTGCTCCATGTGTGCTTGGAATGCTATGTGCTCGACCCTGACTGGGAAGAAACAAGCCTGTAAAGAATCCCAGCTGCAGCTCATTCGCCTACCAGGCTACTAACACCAAGAATCAATGCTGTAGCCTTACTGCGCTTTAGCTACCATTGCCGTTCCTGAAGCCGCAGGAGTTGTATAGTGCTCGTGTATGAGAGACCGGGGAAAGGGTCCCATACGTGAAATGGAGTGAGAAACAGGCCGGTGCGGAAGGCAGCTCTCAACTCACCTCTTGTTTATGAGGCTAGTCCCCTTGCCCCGGGTGTGCCTGCAGGCCATAAGCCAACCACCTAACTCAAAGGAACAACTCTGTAGGGAATTCCTGCTTCGGCTAAAAGAGCCATGCCTCAGGGTGGACGCATTGTGTGGTGTGCATGCGTGAGTGCACAGCAAGTGAGTCCAAAACCATTTTCCTTGTGAGACCCAGGCCCCGGAAGAAGCCAGAACACGACTCCCCACTTGCTCCATGAAACTACTACTGCGGCCCCACTTTTGAATGGAAGTCTAATAGCTAGCTTTCTAACTCGAACAAACAACACTGTAGACAAACCGTGCTTTAGCTACCGTCGACCTCTCTGTGGGCGAAGCAGTTTAGGGTGTACTGTGGCTGAGAGCCTGGGGACGGTTTCAATATCGTAATATCGGGGGAGAGACAGGCCGGTACAGAAGGCAGCTCTCAACCCACATCATGGTTATGGGGCTAGTACCGTTGCCCAGGGTAAACACAGCCACCTAACTCGAAGGAGAATCTCGGTTCAGAGCTTGTGCGTCAGGTCAAACAGCTGCTCCTGAGGGTGGCAGCATTTTGTGGTGTGCGTGCGTGAGAGCACTGCAAGGAAGTCCAAAGCTTTTTGCGAGCGAGACTCAGGCCCCAGCGAAAGGCAGAACACGACTCCCCATGTGTTTCATCACGCTAGCACGGCAGCCCCACTTTTGCATGGAAGTCTAATAGCTAGAGTTCTAACTCGAAGAAACTACACAGCAGAGAAACCGTGCTTTAGCTACCGTCGACCTCTCTGTGGGCGAAGCAGTTTAGGGTGTACTGTGGCTGAGAGCCTGGGCACAGTTTCAATATCATAATATCGGGGAGAGGCAGGCCGGTACAGAAGGCAGCTCTCAACACACATCATGGTTATGGGGCTGCTACCGTTCGCCAGGGTGTGTGTGCAGGCTTCAACACAGCCACCTAACTCGAAGGAAAACTTGATTGAGAGCCTGTGCTTCAGGTAAAACAGGTGCTCCTGAGGGTGGCAGCATTTTGTTGTGTGCGTGCGTGAGAGTAGTGCAAGGGAGTCCAAAGCTTTTTGCGAGTGAGACTCAGGCCCCAGCAAAAGGCAGAACACGACTCCCCATGTGTTTGACCAAGCTAGCACGGCAGCCCCACATTTGCATGGCAGTCTAATAGCTAGCGTTCTAACTCGAAGAAACAACACTGTAGAGAAACCGTGCTTTAGCTACCGTCGACCTCTCTGTGGGCGGAGCAGTTTAGGGTGTACTGTGGCTGAGAGCCTGGGGACGGTTTCAATATCGTAATATCGGGGAGAGACAGGCCGGTACAGAAGGCAGCTCTTAACTCACATCCTGGTTATGGGGCTAGTACCATTCGAGAGGGTGTGTGTGCCGCCTTAAACACAGCCACCTAACTCGAAGGAAAAACTCGGTTGAGAGCCTGTGCTGCAGGTAAAACAGCTGCTCCTGAGGGTGGCAGCATTTTGTGGTGTGCGTGCGTGAGAGCACTGCAAGGGAGTCCAAAGCTTTTTGCGAGTGAGACTCAGGCCCCTGCGAAAGGCAGAACACGACTCCCCATGTGTTTGACCAAGCTAGCACGGCAGCCCCACATTTGCATGGCAGTCTAATAGCTAGCGTTCTAACTCGAAGAAACAACACGGTAGAGAAATCGTGCTTTAGCTACCATCCACGTCTCTGAGGGAGGAAGCACTTTCCAGGCTACCGTGGGTGAGAGCCTGGGGAACGGGTTCCTTACGTGAGACCGAGGGAGAAGAAGTCCGGGCCACAAGGCACCTCTCGACTCAGCTCTTGTTACCTGAAGCTAACGCTACTGCTCCATGTGTGCATAGGAATGCTAAGTGCTCCACACTGTTTTGGCAGAAAGAAGCCGGTCAAGAATCCCAGCTTCAGCTCATTCGCCTCTCCACAGGGTGGCAGGATTTTCAACTCTGCTTGAGTGCAAACCTGGGGAATGAGTCCCAGCAGAATTCCGAGGCAGAAATAAGCATGGGCAGGAGGCAGCTATCGACTCAACTCTTGTTTCGGGAAACTAGATCGGCTCTCCCGTGTGTGCGTGTAGTCCTAAGTGCCATCCACCCAACGGAAAGGAACAAAAGTGCGGAGGACCCGTGCCTCAGCAAAGATCGCCCTTCCTGAGCGTGCACTTCATCTGTTGTGTGTTTTTGTGAAAGCATGAGAAATGGAACCTAAACGTAACTCGGAGTGAGAAGCAGGCCTGGAAGGAAGGCTGCTGTCGACTCCCCTCTTGTTTGAGGAGATTAGCACTGCTGTACCCTGTGTGCCTGGAAGCCTAGTTCCCAGGCTACTAACACCAAGAATCAATGCTATAGAGTTACTGCGCTTGAGTTAACATTGCCGTTCCTGAAGCCAGAGGAATTTGACAGTGCTCGTGTCTGTCTGAGAGCCCGGGGAAAGGGTCCCATACGTGAAATGGAGTGAGAAACAGGCCGGAGCGGAAGGCAGTTCTCAACTCACCTCTTGTTTATGAGGCTAGTACCCTTGCCCCGGGTGTGCCTGCAGGGCTAAAGCCAACCACCTAACTCAAAGGAACAACTCTGTAGAGATTTCCTGCTTCGGCTAAAGTAGCCATGCCGGAGGGTGGACGCATTTTGCTGTGTGCATGCGTGAGCGCACTGCAAGTGAGTCCAGACCCATTTTCCGTGTGGGACTCAGGCCCCGGCAGAAGGCAGAACATGACTCCCCACTTGTTTCCTGAGGCTAGCACTGCGGCCCCACTTTTGCATGGAAGTCTAATAGCAAGCGTTCTTTTTTTTAATTATTATTTAATGTTTTTATTGTTATGTTAATCCCCATACATTACATCATTAGTTTTAGATATAGTGTTCCATGGTTCATTGTTTGTGCATAACACCCAGTGCTCCATGCAGAACGTGCCCTGCTCAATACCCATCACCAGGCTAAGCCATCCTCCCAGCCCCCTCCCCTCTAGAACCCTCAGTTTGTTTTTCAGAGTCCATCATCTCTCATGGTTCTTCTCCCCCTCCGATTTTCCCCCCTTCATTCTTCCCCTCCTGCTGCATTCTTCTTCTTCTTTTTTTCTTTCTTAACATATATTGCATTATTTGTTTCAGAGGTACAGATCTGAGATTCAACAGTCTTGCACAATTCACAGCGCTTACCAGAACACATACCCTCCACAGTGTCCATCACCCAGTCACCCCATCCCTCCCACCCCACCCCCCACTCTAGCAACCCTCAGTTTGTTTCCTGAGATTAAGAATTCCTCATATCAGTGAGGTCATATGATACATGTCTTTCTCGGTTTGACTTATTTCGCTCAGCATGATACCCTCCAGTTCCATCCACGTCGTTGCAGATGGCAAGATCTCATTCCTTTTGATGGCTGCATAATATTCCATTGTATATATATATACCCCCTCTTCTTTATCCATTCATCTGTTGGTGGACATGGCTCTTTCCACAGTTTGGCTATTGTGGACATTCATAGCAAGCGTTCTAACTCGGAGAAACAACACTGAAGAGAAACCGTGCTTTAGCTACCGACGACCTCTATGTGGGAGGAAGCAGTTTAGGGTGTACGGTGGGTGAGAGCCTGGGGACGGGTTCCGTTTCGTGAAATCGAGGGAGAGACAGGCCGGAGAGAAGGCAGCTCTCAACTCAAACCATGGTTATGGGGCTAGTACCGTTGCCCCGGGTGTGTGTGCAGGCTTCATGAAAACTGCCTAACTCGAAGGAAAAACTCGCTGGAGAATCCATGCTTCAGCTAAAAGAGCCGCTCCTGAGGGTGGAAGCATTTTGTTGTGTGCGTGCATGAGAGCACTGCAAGGGAGTCCAAAGCTTTTTGTGAATGAGCCTCAGGCCCCAGCAGAAGGCAGAACACGACTCCCCATGTATTTCATCACGCTAGCACGGCAGCCCCACTTTTGCATGGAAGTCTAACAGCTAGTGTTCTCACTCGAAGAAACAACACTGTAGAGAAACCGTGCTTTAGCTACCGTCGACCTCTAGACGGAGGAAGCATTACACGGAGTACCGTGGCTGAGAGCCTGGGGAACGGGTTCCATACGTGAAACCAAGGGAGAAATAGGTCCGGGCACAAGGCACCTCTGGACTCAGCTCTTGCTACCTGAAGCTAAGACTACTGCTCCATGTGTGCTTGGAATGCTATGTGCTCGACCCTGACTGGGAAGAAACAAGCCTGTAAAGAATCCCAGCTGCAGCTCATTCGCCTACCAGGCTACTAACACCAAGAATCAATGCTGTAGCCTTACTGCGCTTTAGCTACCATTGCCGTTCCTGAAGCCGCAGGAGTTGTATAGTGCTCGTGTATGAGAGACCGGGGAAAGGGTCCCATACGTGAAATGGAGTGAGAAACAGGCCGGTGCGGAAGGCAGCTCTCAACTCACCTCTTGTTTATGAGGCTAGTCCCCTTGCCCCGGGTGTGCCTGCAGGCCATAAGCCAACCACCTAACTCAAAGGAACAACTCTGTAGGGAATTCCTGCTTCGGCTAAAAGAGCCATGCCTCAGGGTGGACGCATTGTGTGGTGTGCATGCGTGAGTGCACAGCAAGGGAGTCCAAAACCATTTTCCTTGTGAGACCCAGGCCCCGGAAGAAGCCAGAACACGACTCCCCACTTGCTCCATGAAACTACTACTGCGGCCCCACTTTTGAATGGAAGTCTAATAGCTAGCTTTCTAACTCGAACAAACAACACTGTAGACAAACCGTGCTTTAGCTACCGTCGACCTCTCTGTGGGCGAAGCAGTTTAGGGTGTACTGTGGCTGAGAGCCTGGGGACGGTTTCAATATCGTAATATCGGGGGAGAGACAGGCCGGTACAGAAGGCAGCTCTCAACCCACATCATGGTTATGGGGCTAGTACCGTTGCCCAGGGTAAACACAGCCACCTAACTCGAAGGAGAATCTCGGTTCAGAGCTTGTGCGTCAGGTCAAACAGCTGCTCCTGAGGGTGGCAGCATTTTGTTGTGTGCGTGCGTGAGAGCACTGCAAGGAAGTCCAAAGCTTTTTGCGAGCGAGACTCAGGCCCCAGCGAAAGGCAGAACACGACTCCCCATGTGTTTCATCACGCTAGCACGGCAGCCCCACTTTTGCATGGAAGTCTAATAGCTAGCGTTCTAACTCGAAGAAACTACACAGCAGAGAAACCGTGCTTTAGCTACCGTCGACCTCTCTGTGGGCGAAGCAGTTTAGGGTGTACTGTGGCTGAGAGCCTGGGCACAGTTTCAATATCATAATATCGGGGAGAGGCAGGCCGGTACAGAAGGCAGCTCTCAACACACATCATGGTTATGGGGCTGCTACCGTTCGCCAGGGTGTGTGTGCAGGCTTCAACACAGCCACCTAACTCGAAGGAAAACTTGATTGAGAGCCTGTGCTTCAGGTAAAACAGGTGCTCCTGAGGGTGGCAGCATTTTGTTGTGTGCGTGCGTGAGAGTAGTGCAAGGGAGTCCAAAGCTTTTTGCGAGTGAGACTCAGGCCCCAGCAAAAGGCAGAACACGACTCCCCATGTGTTTGACCAAGCTAGCACGGCAGCCCCACATTTGCATGGCAGTCTAATAGCTAGCGTTCTAACTCGAAGAAACAACACTGTAGAGAAACCGTGCTTTAGCTACCGTCGACCTCTCTGTGGGCGGAGCAGTTTAGGGTGTACTGTGGCTGAGAGCCTGGGGACGGTTTCAATATCGTAATATCGGGGAGAGACAGGCCGGTACAGAAGGCAGCTCTTAACTCACATCCTGGTTATGGGGCTAGTACCATTCGAGAGGGTGTGTGTGCCGCCTTAAACACAGCCACCTAACTCGAAGGAAAAACTCGGTTGAGAGCCTGTGCTGCAGGTAAAACAGCTGCTCCTGAGGGTGGCAGCATTTTGTGGTGTGCGTGCGTGAGAGCACTGCAAGGGAGTCCAAAGCTTTTTGCGAGTGAGACTCAGGCCCCTGCGAAAGGCAGAACACGACTCCCCATGTGTTTGACCAAGCTAGCACGGCAGCCCCACATTTGCATGGCAGTCTAATAGCTAGCGTTCTAACTCGAAGAAACAACACGGTAGAGAAATCGTGCTTTAGCTACCATCCACGTCTCTGAGGGAGGAAGCACTTTCCAGGCTACCGTGGGTGAGAGCCTGGGGAACGGGTTCCTTACGTGAGACCGAGGGAGAAGAAGTCCGGGCCAGAAGGCACCTCTCGACTCAGCTCTTGTTACCTGAAGCTAACGCTACTGCTCCATGTGTGCATAGGAATGCTAAGTGCTCCACACTGTTTTGGCAGAAAGAAGCCGGTCAAGAATCCCAGCTTCAGCTCATTCGCCTCTCCACAGGGTGGCAGGATTTTCAACTCTGCTTGAGTGCAAACCTGGGGAATGAGTCCCAGCAGAATTCCGAGGCAGAAATAAGCATGGGCAGGAGGCAGCTATCGACTCAACTCTTGTTTCGGGAAACTAGATCGGCTCTCCCGTGTGTGCGTGTAGTCCTAAGTGCCATCCACCCAACGGAAAGGAACAAAAGTGCGGAGGACCCGTGCCTCAGCAAAGATCGCCCTTCCTGAGCGTGCACTTCATCTGTTGTGTGTTTTTGTGAAAGCATGAGAAATGGAACCTAAACGTAACTCGGAGTGAGAAGCAGGCCTGGAAGGAAGGCTGCTGTCGACTCCCCTCTTGTTTGAGGAGATTAGCACTGCTGTACCCTGTGTGCCTGGAAGCCTAGTTCCCAGGCTACTAACACCAAGAATCAATGCTATAGAGTTACTGCGCTTGAGTTAACATTGCCGTTCCTGAAGCCAGAGGAATTTGACAGTGCTCGTGTCTGTCTGAGAGCCCGGGGAAAGGGTCCCATACGTGAAATGGAGTGAGAAACAGGCCGGAGCGGAAGGCAGTTCTCAACTCACCTCTTGTTTATGAGGCTAGTACCCTTGCCCCGGGTGTGCCTGCAGGGCTAAAGCCAACCACCTAACTCAAAGGAACAACTCTGTAGAGATTTCCTGCTTCGGCTAAAGTAGCCATGCCGGAGGGTGGACGCATTTTGCTGTGTGCATGCGTGAGCGCACTGCAAGTGAGTCCAGACCCATTTTCCGTGTGGGACTCAGGCCCCGGCAGAAGGCAGAACATGACTCCCCACTTGTTTCCTGAGGCTAGCACTGCGGCCCCACTTTTGCATGGAAGTCTAATAGCAAGCGTTCTTTTTTTTAATTATTATTTAATGTTTTTATTGTTATGTTAATCCCCATACATTACATCATTAGTTTTAGATATAGTGTTCCATGGTTCATTGTTTGTGCATAACACCCAGTGCTCCATGCAGAACGTGCCCTGCTCAATACCCATCACCAGGCTAAGCCATCCTCCCAGCCCCCTCCCCTCTAGAACCCTCAGTTTGTTTTTCAGAGTCCATCATCTCTCATGGTTCTTCTCCCCCTCCGATTTTCCCCCCTTCATTCTTCCCCTCCTGCTGCATTCTTCTTCTTCTTTTTTTCTTTCTTAACATATATTGCATTATTTGTTTCAGAGGTACAGATCTGAGATTCAACAGTCTTGCACAATTCACAGCGCTTACCAGAACACATACCCTCCACAGTGTCCATCACCCAGTCACCCCATCCCTCCCACCCCACCCCCCACTCTAGCAACCCTCAGTTTGTTTCCTGAGATTAAGAATTCCTCATATCAGTGAGGTCATATGATACATGTCTTTCTCGGTTTGACTTATTTCGCTCAGCATGATACCCTCCAGTTCCATCCACGTCGTTGCAGATGGCAAGATCTCATTCCTTTTGATGGCTGCATAATATTCCATTGTATATATATATACCCCCTCTTCTTTATCCATTCATCTGTTGGTGGACATGGCTCTTTCCACAGTTTGGCTATTGTGGACATTCATAGCAAGCGTTCTAACTCGGAGAAACAACACTGAAGAGAAACCGTGCTTTAGCTACCGACGACCTCTATGTGGGAGGAAGCAGTTTAGGGTGTACGGTGGGTGAGAGCCTGGGGACGGGTTCCGTTTCGTGAAATCGAGGGAGAGACAGGCCGGAGAGAAGGCAGCTCTCAACTCAAACCATGGTTATGGGGCTAGTACCGTTGCCCCGGGTGTGTGTGCAGGCTTCATGAAAACTGCCTAACTCGAAGGAAAAACTCGCTGGAGAATCCATGCTTCAGCTAAAAGAGCCGCTCCTGAGGGTGGAAGCATTTTGTTGTGTGCGTGCATGAGAGCACTGCAAGGGAGTCCAAAGCTTTTTGTGAATGAGCCTCAGGCCCCAGCAGAAGGCAGAACACGACTCCCCATGTATTTCATCACGCTAGCACGGCAGCCCCACTTTTGCATGGAAGTCTAACAGCTAGTGTTCTCACTCGAAGAAACAACACTGTAGAGAAACCGTGCTTTAGCTACCGTCGACCTCTAGACGGAGGAAGCATTACACGGAGTACCGTGGCTGAGAGCCTGGGGAACGGGTTCCATACGTGAAACCAAGGGAGAAATAGGTCCGGGCACAAGGCACCTCTGGACTCAGCTCTTGCTACCTGAAGCTAAGACTACTGCTCCATGTGTGCTTGGAATGCTATGTGCTCGACCCTGACTGGGAAGAAACAAGCCTGTAAAGAATCCCAGCTGCAGCTCATTCGCCTACCAGGCTACTAACACCAAGAATCAATGCTGTAGCCTTACTGCGCTTTAGCTACCATTGCCGTTCCTGAAGCCGCAGGAGTTGTATAGTGCTCGTGTATGAGAGACCGGGGAAAGGGTCCCATACGTGAAATGGAGTGAGAAACAGGCCGGTGCGGAAGGCAGCTCTCAACTCACCTCTTGTTTATGAGGCTAGTCCCCTTGCCCCGGGTGTGCCTGCAGGCCATAAGCCAACCACCTAACTCAAAGGAACAACTCTGTAGGGAATTCCTGCTTCGGCTAAAAGAGCCATGCCTCAGGGTGGACGCATTGTGTGGTGTGCATGCGTGAGTGCACAGCAAGGGAGTCCAAAACCATTTTCCTTGTGAGACCCAGGCCCCGGAAGAAGCCAGAACACGACTCCCCACTTGCTCCATGAAACTACTACTGCGGCCCCACTTTTGAATGGAAGTCTAATAGCTAGCTTTCTAACTCGAACAAACAACACTGTAGACAAACCGTGCTTTAGCTACCGTCGACCTCTCTGTGGGCGAAGCAGTTTAGGGTGTACTGTGGCTGAGAGCCTGGGGACGGTTTCAATATCGTAATATCGGGGGAGAGACAGGCCGGTACAGAAGGCAGCTCTCAACCCACATCATGGTTATGGGGCTAGTACCGTTGCCCAGGGTAAACACAGCCACCTAACTCGAAGGAGAATCTCGGTTCAGAGCTTGTGCGTCAGGTCAAACAGCTGCTCCTGAGGGTGGCAGCATTTTGTGGTGTGCGTGCGTGAGAGCACTGCAAGGAAGTCCAAAGCTTTTTGCGAGCGAGACTCAGGCCCCAGCGAAAGGCAGAACACGACTCCCCATGTGTTTCATCACGCTAGCACGGCAGCCCCACTTTTGCATGGAAGTCTAATAGCTAGCGTTCTAACTCGAAGAAACTACACAGCAGAGAAACCGTGCTTTAGCTACCGTCGACCTCTCTGTGGGCGAAGCAGTTTAGGGTGTACTGTGGCTGAGAGCCTGGGCACAGTTTCAATATCATAATATCGGGGAGAGGCAGGCCGGTACAGAAGGCAGCTCTCAACACACATCATGGTTATGGGGCTGCTACCGTTCGCCAGGGTGTGTGTGCAGGCTTCAACACAGCCACCTAACTCGAAGGAAAACTTGATTGAGAGCCTGTGCTTCAGGTAAAACAGGTGCTCCTGAGGGTGGCAGCATTTTGTTGTGTGCGTGCGTGAGAGTAGTGCAAGGGAGTCCAAAGCTTTTTGCGAGTGAGACTCAGGCCCCAGCAAAAGGCAGAACACGACTCCCCATGTGTTTGACCAAGCTAGCACGGCAGCCCCACATTTGCATGGCAGTCTAATAGCTAGCGTTCTAACTCGAAGAAACAACACTGTAGAGAAACCGTGCTTTAGCTACCGTCGACCTCTCTGTGGGCGGAGCAGTTTAGGGTGTACTGTGGCTGAGAGCCTGGGGACGGTTTCAATATCGTAATATCGGGGAGAGACAGGCCGGTACAGAAGGCAGCTCTTAACTCACATCCTGGTTATGGGGCTAGTACCATTCGAGAGGGTGTGTGTGCCGCCTTAAACACAGCCACCTAACTCGAAGGAAAAACTCGGTTGAGAGCCTGTGCTGCAGGTAAAACAGCTGCTCCTGAGGGTGGCAGCATTTTGTGGTGTGCGTGCGTGAGAGCACTGCAAGGGAGTCCAAAGCTTTTTGCGAGTGAGACTCAGGCCCCTGCGAAAGGCAGAACACGACTCCCCATGTGTTTGACCAAGCTAGCACGGCAGCCCCACATTTGCATGGCAGTCTAATAGCTAGCGTTCTAACTCGAAGAAACAACACGGTAGAGAAATCGTGCTTTAGCTACCATCCACGTCTCTGAGGGAGGAAGCACTTTCCAGGCTACCGTGGGTGAGAGCCTGGGGAACGGGTTCCTTACGTGAGACCGAGGGAGAAGAAGTCCGGGCCAGAAGGCACCTCTCGACTCAGCTCTTGTTACCTGAAGCTAACGCTACTGCTCCATGTGTGCATAGGAATGCTAAGTGCTCCACACTGTTTTGGCAGAAAGAAGCCGGTCAAGAATCCCAGCTTCAGCTCATTCGCCTCTCCACAGGGTGGCAGGATTTTCAACTCTGCTTGAGTGCAAACCTGGGGAATGAGTCCCAGCAGAATTCCGAGGCAGAAATAAGCATGGGCAGGAGGCAGCTATCGACTCAACTCTTGTTTCGGGAAACTAGATCGGCTCTCCCGTGTGTGCGTGTAGTCCTAAGTGCCATCCACCCAACGGAAAGGAACAAAAGTGCGGAGGACCCGTGCCTCAGCAAAGATCGCCCTTCCTGAGCGTGCACTTCATCTGTTGTGTGTTTTTGTGAAAGCATGAGAAATGGAACCTAAACGTAACTCGGAGTGAGAAGCAGGCCTGGAAGGAAGGCTGCTGTCGACTCCCCTCTTGTTTGAGGAGATTAGCACTGCTGTACCCTGTGTGCCTGGAAGCCTAGTTCCCAGGCTACTAACACCAAGAATCAATGCTATAGAGTTACTGCGCTTGAGTTAACATTGCCGTTCCTGAAGCCAGAGGAATTTGACAGTGCTCGTGTCTGTCTGAGAGCCCGGGGAAAGGGTCCCATACGTGAAATGGAGTGAGAAACAGGCCGGAGCGGAAGGCAGTTCTCAACTCACCTCTTGTTTATGAGGCTAGTACCCTTGCCCCGGGTGTGCCTGCAGGGCTAAAGCCAACCACCTAACTCAAAGGAACAACTCTGTAGAGATTTCCTGCTTCGGCTAAAGTAGCCATGCCGGAGGGTGGACGCATTTTGCTGTGTGCATGCGTGAGCGCACTGCAAGTGAGTCCAGACCCATTTTCCGTGTGGGACTCAGGCCCCGGCAGAAGGCAGAACATGACTCCCCACTTGTTTCCTGAGGCTAGCACTGCGGCCCCACTTTTGCATGGAAGTCTAATAGCAAGCGTTCTTTTTTTTAATTATTATTTAATGTTTTTATTGTTATGTTAATCCCCATACATTACATCATTAGTTTTAGATATAGTGTTCCATGGTTCATTGTTTGTGCATAACACCCAGTGCTCCATGCAGAACGTGCCCTGCTCAATACCCATCACCAGGCTAAGCCATCCTCCCAGCCCCCTCCCCTCTAGAACCCTCAGTTTGTTTTTCAGAGTCCATCATCTCTCATGGTTCTTCTCCCCCTCCGATTTTCCCCCCTTCATTCTTCCCCTCCTGCTGCATTCTTCTTCTTCTTTTTTTCTTTCTTAACATATATTGCATTATTTGTTTCAGAGGTACAGATCTGAGATTCAACAGTCTTGCACAATTCACAGCGCTTACCAGAACACATACCCTCCACAGTGTCCATCACCCAGTCACCCCATCCCTCCCACCCCACCCCCCACTCTAGCAACCCTCAGTTTGTTTCCTGAGATTAAGAATTCCTCATATCAGTGAGGTCATATGATACATGTCTTTCTCGGTTTGACTTATTTCGCTCAGCATGATACCCTCCAGTTCCATCCACGTCGTTGCAGATGGCAAGATCTCATTCCTTTTGATGGCTGCATAATATTCCATTGTATATATATATATACCCCCTCTTCTTTATCCATTCATCTGTTGGTGGACATGGCTCTTTCCACAGTTTGGCTATTGTGGACATTCATAGCAAGCGTTCTAACTCGGAGAAACAACACTGAAGAGAAACCGTGCTTTAGCTACCGACGACCTCTATGTGGGAGGAAGCAGTTTAGGGTGTACGGTGGGTGAGAGCCTGGGGACGGGTTCCGTTTCGTGAAATCGAGGGAGAGACAGGCCGGAGAGAAGGCAGCTCTCAACTCAAACCATGGTTATGGGGCTAGTACCGTTGCCCCGGGTGTGTGTGCAGGCTTCATGAAAACTGCCTAACTCGAAGGAAAAACTCGCTGGAGAATCCATGCTTCAGCTAAAAGAGCCGCTCCTGAGGGTGGAAGCATTTTGTTGTGTGCGTGCATGAGAGCACTGCAAGGGAGTCCAAAGCTTTTTGTGAATGAGCCTCAGGCCCCAGCAGAAGGCAGAACACGACTCCCCATGTATTTCATCACGCTAGCACGGCAGCCCCACTTTTGCATGGAAGTCTAACAGCTAGTGTTCTCACTCGAAGAAACAACACTGTAGAGAAACCGTGCTTTAGCTACCGTCGACCTCTAGACGGAGGAAGCATTACACGGAGTACCGTGGCTGAGAGCCTGGGGAACGGGTTCCATACGTGAAACCAAGGGAGAAATAGGTCCGGGCACAAGGCACCTCTGGACTCAGCTCTTGCTACCTGAAGCTAAGACTACTGCTCCATGTGTGCTTGGAATGCTATGTGCTCGACCCTGACTGGGAAGAAACAAGCCTGTAAAGAATCCCAGCTGCAGCTCATTCGCCTACCAGGCTACTAACACCAAGAATCAATGCTGTAGCCTTACTGCGCTTTAGCTACCATTGCCGTTCCTGAAGCCGCAGGAGTTGTATAGTGCTCGTGTATGAGAGACCGGGGAAAGGGTCCCATACGTGAAATGGAGTGAGAAACAGGCCGGTGCGGAAGGCAGCTCTCAACTCACCTCTTGTTTATGAGGCTAGTCCCCTTGCCCCGGGTGTGCCTGCAGGCCATAAGCCAACCACCTAACTCAAAGGAACAACTCTGTAGGGAATTCCTGCTTCGGCTAAAAGAGCCATGCCTCAGGGTGGACGCATTGTGTGGTGTGCATGCGTGAGTGCACAGCAAGTGAGTCCAAAACCATTTTCCTTGTGAGACCCAGGCCCCGGAAGAAGCCAGAACACGACTCCCCACTTGCTCCATGAAACTACTACTGCGGCCCCACTTTTGAATGGAAGTCTAATAGCTAGCTTTCTAACTCGAACAAACAACACTGTAGACAAACCGTGCTTTAGCTACCGTCGACCTCTCTGTGGGCGAAGCAGTTTAGGGTGTACTGTGGCTGAGAGCCTGGGGACGGTTTCAATATCGTAATATCGGGGGAGAGACAGGCCGGTACAGAAGGCAGCTCTCAACCCACATCATGGTTATGGGGCTAGTACCGTTGCCCAGGGTAAACACAGCCACCTAACTCGAAGGAGAATCTCGGTTCAGAGCTTGTGCGTCAGGTCAAACAGCTGCTCCTGAGGGTGGCAGCATTTTGTTGTGTGCGTGCGTGAGAGCACTGCAAGGAAGTCCAAAGCTTTTTGCGAGCGAGACTCAGGCCCCAGCGAAAGGCAGAACACGACTCCCCATGTGTTTCATCACGCTAGCACGGCAGCCCCACTTTTGCATGGAAGTCTAATAGCTAGCGTTCTAACTCGAAGAAACTACACAGCAGAGAAACCGTGCTTTAGCTACCGTCGACCTCTCTGTGGGCGAAGCAGTTTAGGGTGTACTGTGGCTGAGAGCCTGGGCACAGTTTCAATATCATAATATCGGGGAGAGGCAGGCCGGTACAGAAGGCAGCTCTCAACACACATCATGGTTATGGGGCTGCTACCGTTCGCCAGGGTGTGTGTGCAGGCTTCAACACAGCCACCTAACTCGAAGGAAAACTTGATTGAGAGCCTGTGCTTCAGGTAAAACAGGTGCTCCTGAGGGTGGCAGCATTTTGTTGTGTGCGTGCGTGAGAGTAGTGCAAGGGAGTCCAAAGCTTTTTGCGAGTGAGACTCAGGCCCCAGCAAAAGGCAGAACACGACTCCCCATGTGTTTGACCAAGCTAGCACGGCAGCCCCACATTTGCATGGCAGTCTAATAGCTAGCGTTCTAACTCGAAGAAACAACACTGTAGAGAAACCGTGCTTTAGCTACCGTCGACCTCTCTGTGGGCGGAGCAGTTTAGGGTGTACTGTGGCTGAGAGCCTGGGGACGGTTTCAATATCGTAATATCGGGGAGAGACAGGCCGGTACAGAAGGCAGCTCTTAACTCACATCCTGGTTATGGGGCTAGTACCATTCGAGAGGGTGTGTGTGCCGCCTTAAACACAGCCACCTAACTCGAAGGAAAAACTCGGTTGAGAGCCTGTGCTGCAGGTAAAACAGCTGCTCCTGAGGGTGGCAGCATTTTGTGGTGTGCGTGCGTGAGAGCACTGCAAGGGAGTCCAAAGCTTTTTGCGAGTGAGACTCAGGCCCCTGCGAAAGGCAGAACACGACTCCCCATGTGTTTGACCAAGCTAGCACGGCAGCCCCACATTTGCATGGCAGTCTAATAGCTAGCGTTCTAACTCGAAGAAACAACACGGTAGAGAAATCGTGCTTTAGCTACCATCCACGTCTCTGAGGGAGGAAGCACTTTCCAGGCTACCGTGGGTGAGAGCCTGGGGAACGGGTTCCTTACGTGAGACCGAGGGAGAAGAAGTCCGGGCCACAAGGCACCTCTCGACTCAGCTCTTGTTACCTGAAGCTAACGCTACTGCTCCATGTGTGCATAGGAATGCTAAGTGCTCCACACTGTTTTGGCAGAAAGAAGCCGGTCAAGAATCCCAGCTTCAGCTCATTCGCCTCTCCACAGGGTGGCAGGATTTTCAACTCTGCTTGAGTGCAAACCTGGGGAATGAGTCCCAGCAGAATTCCGAGGCAGAAATAAGCATGGGCAGGAGGCAGCTATCGACTCAACTCTTGTTTCGGGAAACTAGATCGGCTCTCCCGTGTGTGCGTGTAGTCCTAAGTGCCATCCACCCAACGGAAAGGAACAAAAGTGCGGAGGACCCGTGCCTCAGCAAAGATCGCCCTTCCTGAGCGTGCACTTCATCTGTTGTGTGTTTTTGTGAAAGCATGAGAAATGGAACCTAAACGTAACTCGGAGTGAGAAGCAGGCCTGGAAGGAAGGCTGCTGTCGACTCCCCTCTTGTTTGAGGAGATTAGCACTGCTGTACCCTGTGTGCCTGGAAGCCTAGTTCCCAGGCTACTAACACCAAGAATCAATGCTATAGAGTTACTGCGCTTGAGTTAACATTGCCGTTCCTGAAGCCAGAGGAATTTGACAGTGCTCGTGTCTGTCTGAGAGCCCGGGGAAAGGGTCCCATACGTGAAATGGAGTGAGAAACAGGCCGGAGCGGAAGGCAGTTCTCAACTCACCTCTTGTTTATGAGGCTAGTACCCTTGCCCCGGGTGTGCCTGCAGGGCTAAAGCCAACCACCTAACTCAAAGGAACAACTCTGTAGAGATTTCCTGCTTCGGCTAAAGTAGCCATGCCGGAGGGTGGACGCATTTTGCTGTGTGCATGCGTGAGCGCACTGCAAGTGAGTCCAGACCCATTTTCCGTGTGGGACTCAGGCCCCGGCAGAAGGCAGAACATGACTCCCCACTTGTTTCCTGAGGCTAGCACTGCGGCCCCACTTTTGCATGGAAGTCTAATAGCAAGCGTTCTTTTTTTTAATTATTATTTAATGTTTTTATTGTTATGTTAATCCCCATACATTACATCATTAGTTTTAGATATAGTGTTCCATGGTTCATTGTTTGTGCATAACACCCAGTGCTCCATGCAGAACGTGCCCTGCTCAATACCCATCACCAGGCTAAGCCATCCTCCCAGCCCCCTCCCCTCTAGAACCCTCAGTTTGTTTTTCAGAGTCCATCATCTCTCATGGTTCTTCTCCCCCTCCGATTTTCCCCCCTTCATTCTTCCCCTCCTGCTGCATTCTTCTTCTTCTTTTTTTCTTTCTTAACATATATTGCATTATTTGTTTCAGAGGTACAGATCTGAGATTCAACAGTCTTGCACAATTCACAGCGCTTACCAGAACACATACCCTCCACAGTGTCCATCACCCAGTCACCCCATCCCTCCCACCCCACCCCCCACTCTAGCAACCCTCAGTTTGTTTCCTGAGATTAAGAATTCCTCATATCAGTGAGGTCATATGATACATGTCTTTCTCGGTTTGACTTATTTCGCTCAGCATGATACCCTCCAGTTCCATCCACGTCGTTGCAGATGGCAAGATCTCATTCCTTTTGATGGCTGCATAATATTCCATTGTATATATATATATATACCCCCTCTTCTTTATCCATTCATCTGTTGGTGGACATGGCTCTTTCCACAGTTTGGCTATTGTGGACATTCATAGCAAGCGTTCTAACTCGGAGAAACAACACTGAAGAGAAACCGTGCTTTAGCTACCGACGACCTCTATGTGGGAGGAAGCAGTTTAGGGTGTACGGTGGGTGAGAGCCTGGGGACGGGTTCCGTTTCGTGAAATCGAGGGAGAGACAGGCCGGAGAGAAGGCAGCTCTCAACTCAAACCATGGTTATGGGGCTAGTACCGTTGCCCCGGGTGTGTGTGCAGGCTTCATGAAAACTGCCTAACTCGAAGGAAAAACTCGCTGGAGAATCCATGCTTCAGCTAAAAGAGCCGCTCCTGAGGGTGGAAGCATTTTGTTGTGTGCGTGCATGAGAGCACTGCAAGGGAGTCCAAAGCTTTTTGTGAATGAGCCTCAGGCCCCAGCAGAAGGCAGAACACGACTCCCCATGTATTTCATCACGCTAGCACGGCAGCCCCACTTTTGCATGGAAGTCTAACAGCTAGTGTTCTCACTCGAAGAAACAACACTGTAGAGAAACCGTGCTTTAGCTACCGTCGACCTCTAGACGGAGGAAGCATTACACGGAGTACCGTGGCTGAGAGCCTGGGGAACGGGTTCCATACGTGAAACCAAGGGAGAAATAGGTCCGGGCACAAGGCACCTCTGGACTCAGCTCTTGCTACCTGAAGCTAAGACTACTGCTCCATGTGTGCTTGGAATGCTATGTGCTCGACCCTGACTGGGAAGAAACAAGCCTGTAAAGAATCCCAGCTGCAGCTCATTCGCCTACCAGGCTACTAACACCAAGAATCAATGCTGTAGCCTTACTGCGCTTTAGCTACCATTGCCGTTCCTGAAGCCGCAGGAGTTGTATAGTGCTCGTGTATGAGAGACCGGGGAAAGGGTCCCATACGTGAAATGGAGTGAGAAACAGGCCGGTGCGGAAGGCAGCTCTCAACTCACCTCTTGTTTATGAGGCTAGTCCCCTTGCCCCGGGTGTGCCTGCAGGCCATAAGCCAACCACCTAACTCAAAGGAACAACTCTGTAGGGAATTCCTGCTTCGGCTAAAAGAGCCATGCCTCAGGGTGGACGCATTGTGTGGTGTGCATGCGTGAGTGCACAGCAAGGGAGTCCAAAACCATTTTCCTTGTGAGACCCAGGCCCCGGAAGAAGCCAGAACACGACTCCCCACTTGCTCCATGAAACTACTACTGCGGCCCCACTTTTGAATGGAAGTCTAATAGCTAGCTTTCTAACTCGAACAAACAACACTGTAGACAAACCGTGCTTTAGCTACCGTCGACCTCTCTGTGGGCGAAGCAGTTTAGGGTGTACTGTGGCTGAGAGCCTGGGGACGGTTTCAATATCGTAATATCGGGGGAGAGACAGGCCGGTACAGAAGGCAGCTCTCAACCCACATCATGGTTATGGGGCTAGTACCGTTGCCCAGGGTAAACACAGCCACCTAACTCGAAGGAGAATCTCGGTTCAGAGCTTGTGCGTCAGGTCAAACAGCTGCTCCTGAGGGTGGCAGCATTTTGTTGTGTGCGTGCGTGAGAGCACTGCAAGGAAGTCCAAAGCTTTTTGCGAGCGAGACTCAGGCCCCAGCGAAAGGCAGAACACGACTCCCCATGTGTTTCATCACGCTAGCACGGCAGCCCCACTTTTGCATGGAAGTCTAATAGCTAGCGTTCTAACTCGAAGAAACTACACAGCAGAGAAACCGTGCTTTAGCTACCGTCGACCTCTCTGTGGGCGAAGCAGTTTAGGGTGTACTGTGGCTGAGAGCCTGGGCACAGTTTCAATATCATAATATCGGGGAGAGGCAGGCCGGTACAGAAGGCAGCTCTCAACACACATCATGGTTATGGGGCTGCTACCGTTCGCCAGGGTGTGTGTGCAGGCTTCAACACAGCCACCTAACTCGAAGGAAAACTTGATTGAGAGCCTGTGCTTCAGGTAAAACAGGTGCTCCTGAGGGTGGCAGCATTTTGTTGTGTGCGTGCGTGAGAGTAGTGCAAGGGAGTCCAAAGCCTTTTGCGAGTGAGACTCAGGCCCCAGCAAAAGGCAGAACACGACTCCCCATGTGTTTGACCAAGCTAGCACGGCAGCCCCACATTTGCATGGCAGTCTAATAGCTAGCGTTCTAACTGGAAGAAACAACACGGTAGAGAAATCGTGCTTTAGCTACCATCCACGTCTCTGAGGGAGGAAGCACTTTCCAGGCTACCGTGGGTGAGAGCCTGGGGAACGGGTTCCTTACGTGAGACCGAGGGAGAAGAAGTCCGGGCCACAAGGCACCTCTCGACTCAGCTCTTGTTACCTGAAGCTAACGCTACTGCTCCATGTGTGCATAGGAATGCTAAGTGCTCCACACTGTTTTGGCAGAAAGAAGCCGGTCAAGAATCCCAGCTTCAGCTCATTCGCCTCTCCACAGGGTGGCAGGATTTTCAACTCTGCTTGAGTGCAAACCCGGGGAATGAGTCCCAGCAGAATTCCGAGGCAGAAATAAGCATGGGCAGGAGGCAGCTATCGACTCAACTCTTGTTTCGGGAAACTAGATCGGCTCTCCCGTGTGTGCGTGTAGTCCTAAGTGCCATCCACCCAACGGAAAGGAACAAAAGTGCGGAGGACCCGTGCCTCAGCAAAGATCGCCCTTCCTGAGCGTGCACTTCATCTGTTGTGTGTTTTTGTGAAAGCATGAGAAATGGAACCTAAACGTAACTCGGAGTGAGAAGCAGGCCTGGAAGGAAGGCTGCTGTCGACTCCCCTCTTGTTTGAGGAGATTAGCACTGCTGTACCCTGTGTGCCTGGAAGCCTAGTTCCCAGGCTACTAACACCAAGAATCAATGCTATAGAGTTACTGCGCTTGAGTTAACATTGCCGTTCCTGAAGCCAGAGGAATTTGACAGTGCTCGTGTCTGTCTGAGAGCCCGGGGAAAGGGTCCCATACGTGAAATGGAGTGAGAAACAGGCCGGAGCGGAAGGCAGTTCTCAACTCACCTCTTGTTTATGAGGCTAGTACCCTTGCCCCGGGTGTGCCTGCAGGGCTAAAGCCAACCACCTAACTCAAAGGAACAACTCTGTAGAGATTTCCTGCTTCGGCTAAAGTAGCCATGCCGGAGGGTGGACGCATTTTGCTGTGTGCATGCGTGAGCGCACTGCAAGTGAGTCCAGACCCATTTTCCGTGTGGGACTCAGGCCCCGGCAGAAGGCAGAACATGACTCCCCACTTGTTTCCTGAGGCTAGCACTGCGGCCCCACTTTTGCATGGAAGTCTAATAGCAAGCGTTCTTTTTTTTAATTATTATTTAATGTTTTTATTGTTATGTTAATCCCCATACATTACATCATTAGTTTTAGATATAGTGTTCCATGGTTCATTGTTTGTGCATAACACCCAGTGCTCCATGCAGAACGTGCCCTGCTCAATACCCATCACCAGGCTAAGCCATCCTCCCAGCCCCCTCCCCTCTAGAACCCTCAGTTTGTTTTTCAGAGTCCATCATCTCTCATGGTTCTTCTCCCCCTCCGATTTTCCCCCCTTCATTCTTCCCCTCCTGCTGCATTCTTCTTCTTCTTTTTTTCTTTCTTAACATATATTGCATTATTTGTTTCAGAGGTACAGATCTGAGATTCAACAGTCTTGCACAATTCACAGCGCTTACCAGAACACATACCCTCCACAGTGTCCATCACCCAGTCACCCCATCCCTCCCACCCCACCCCCCACTCTAGCAACCCTCAGTTTGTTTCCTGAGATTAAGAATTCCTCATATCAGTGAGGTCATATGATACATGTCTTTCTCGGTTTGACTTATTTCGCTCAGCATGATACCCTCCAGTTCCATCCACGTCGTTGCAGATGGCAAGATCTCATTCCTTTTGATGGCTGCATAATATTCCATTGTATATATATATATACCCCCTCTTCTTTATCCATTCATCTGTTGGTGGACATGGCTCTTTCCACAGTTTGGCTATTGTGGACATTCATAGCAAGCGTTCTAACTCGGAGAAACAACACTGAAGAGAAACCGTGCTTTAGCTACCGACGACCTCTATGTGGGAGGAAGCAGTTTAGGGTGTACGGTGGGTGAGAGCCTGGGGACGGGTTCCGTTTCGTGAAATCGAGGGAGAGACAGGCCGGAGAGAAGGCAGCTCTCAACTCAAACCATGGTTATGGGGCTAGTACCGTTGCCCCGGGTGTGTGTGCAGGCTTCATGAAAACTGCCTAACTCGAAGGAAAAACTCGCTGGAGAATCCATGCTTCAGCTAAAAGAGCCGCTCCTGAGGGTGGAAGCATTTTGTTGTGTGCGTGCATGAGAGCACTGCAAGGGAGTCCAAAGCTTTTTGTGAATGAGCCTCAGGCCCCAGCAGAAGGCAGAACACGACTCCCCATGTATTTCATCACGCTAGCACGGCAGCCCCACTTTTGCATGGAAGTCTAACAGCTAGTGTTCTCACTCGAAGAAACAACACTGTAGAGAAACCGTGCTTTAGCTACCGTCGACCTCTAGACGGAGGAAGCATTACACGGAGTACCGTGGCTGAGAGCCTGGGGAACGGGTTCCATACGTGAAACCAAGGGAGAAATAGGTCCGGGCACAAGGCACCTCTGGACTCAGCTCTTGCTACCTGAAGCTAAGACTACTGCTCCATGTGTGCTTGGAATGCTATGTGCTCGACCCTGACTGGGAAGAAACAAGCCTGTAAAGAATCCCAGCTGCAGCTCATTCGCCTACCAGGCTACTAACACCAAGAATCAATGCTGTAGCCTTACTGCGCTTTAGCTACCATTGCCGTTCCTGAAGCCGCAGGAGTTGTATAGTGCTCGTGTATGAGAGACCGGGGAAAGGGTCCCATACGTGAAATGGAGTGAGAAACAGGCCGGTGCGGAAGGCAGCTCTCAACTCACCTCTTGTTTATGAGGCTAGTCCCCTTGCCCCGGGTGTGCCTGCAGGCCATAAGCCAACCACCTAACTCAAAGGAACAACTCTGTAGGGAATTCCTGCTTCGGCTAAAAGAGCCATGCCTCAGGGTGGACGCATTGTGTGGTGTGCATGCGTGAGTGCACAGCAAGGGAGTCCAAAACCATTTTCCTTGTGAGACCCAGGCCCCGGAAGAAGCCAGAACACGACTCCCCACTTGCTCCATGAAACTACTACTGCGGCCCCACTTTTGAATGGAAGTCTAATAGCTAGCTTTCTAACTCGAACAAACAACACTGTAGACAAACCGTGCTTTAGCTACCGTCGACCTCTCTGTGGGCGAAGCAGTTTAGGGTGTACTGTGGCTGAGAGCCTGGGGACGGTTTCAATATCGTAATATCGGGGGAGAGACAGGCCGGTACAGAAGGCAGCTCTCAACCCACATCATGGTTATGGGGCTAGTACCGTTGCCCAGGGTAAACACAGCCACCTAACTCGAAGGAGAATCTCGGTTCAGAGCTTGTGCGTCAGGTCAAACAGCTGCTCCTGAGGGTGGCAGCATTTTGTTGTGTGCGTGCGTGAGAGCACTGCAAGGAAGTCCAAAGCTTTTTGCGAGCGAGACTCAGGCCCCAGCGAAAGGCAGAACACGACTCCCCATGTGTTTCATCACGCTAGCACGGCAGCCCCACTTTTGCATGGAAGTCTAATAGCTAGCGTTCTAACTCGAAGAAACTACACAGCAGAGAAACCGTGCTTTAGCTACCGTCGACCTCTCTGTGGGCGAAGCAGTTTAGGGTGTACTGTGGCTGAGAGCCTGGGCACAGTTTCAATATCATAATATCGGGGAGAGGCAGGCCGGTACAGAAGGCAGCTCTCAACACACATCATGGTTATGGGGCTGCTACCGTTCGCCAGGGTGTGTGTGCAGGCTTCAACACAGCCACCTAACTCGAAGGAAAACTTGATTGAGAGCCTGTGCTTCAGGTAAAACAGGTGCTCCTGAGGGTGGCAGCATTTTGTTGTGTGCGTGCGTGAGAGTAGTGCAAGGGAGTCCAAAGCTTTTTGCGAGTGAGACTCAGGCCCCAGCAAAAGGCAGAACACGACTCCCCATGTGTTTGACCAAGCTAGCACGGCAGCCCCACATTTGCATGGCAGTCTAATAGCTAGCGTTCTAACTCGAAGAAACAACACTGTAGAGAAACCGTGCTTTAGCTACCGTCGACCTCTCTGTGGGCGGAGCAGTTTAGGGTGTACTGTGGCTGAGAGCCTGGGGACGGTTTCAATATCGTAATATCGGGGAGAGACAGGCCGGTACAGAAGGCAGCTCTTAACTCACATCCTGGTTATGGGGCTAGTACCATTCGAGAGGGTGTGTGTGCCGCCTTAAACACAGCCACCTAACTCGAAGGAAAAACTCGGTTGAGAGCCTGTGCTGCAGGTAAAACAGCTGCTCCTGAGGGTGGCAGCATTTTGTGGTGTGCGTGCGTGAGAGCACTGCAAGGGAGTCCAAAGCTTTTTGCGAGTGAGACTCAGGCCCCTGCGAAAGGCAGAACACGACTCCCCATGTGTTTGACCAAGCTAGCACGGCAGCCCCACATTTGCATGGCAGTCTAATAGCTAGCGTTCTAACTCGAAGAAACAACACGGTAGAGAAATCGTGCTTTAGCTACCATCCACGTCTCTGAGGGAGGAAGCACTTTCCAGGCTACCGTGGGTGAGAGCCTGGGGAACGGGTTCCTTACGTGAGACCGAGGGAGAAGAAGTCCGGGCCACAAGGCACCTCTCGACTCAGCTCTTGTTACCTGAAGCTAACACTACTGCTCCATGTGTGCATAGGAATGCTAAGTGCTCCACACTGTTTTGGCAGAAAGAAGCCGGTCAAGAATCCCAGCTTCAGCTCATTCGCCTCTCCACAGGGTGGCAGGGTTTTCAACTCTGCTTGAGTGCAAACCCGGGGAATGAGTCCCAGCAGAATTCCGAGGCAGAAATAAGCATGGGCAGGAGGCAGCTATCGACTCAACTCTTGTTTCGGGAAACTAGATCGGCTCTCCCGTGTGTGCGTGTAGTCCTAAGTGCCATCCACCCAACGGAAAGGAACAAAAGTGCGGAGGACCCGTGCCTCAGCAAAGATCGCCCTTCCTGAGCGTGCACTTCATCTGTTGTGTGTTTTTGTGAAAGCATGAGAAATGGAACCTAAACGTAACTCGGAGTGAGAAGCAGGCCTGGAAGGAAGGCTGCTGTCGACTCCCCTCTTGTTTGAGGAGATTAGCACTGCTGTACCCTGTGTGCCTGGAAGCCTAGTTCCCAGGCTACTAACACCAAGAATCAATGCTATAGAGTTACTGCGCTTGAGTTAACATTGCCGTTCCTGAAGCCAGAGGAATTTGACAGTGCTCGTGTCTGTCTGAGAGCCCGGGGAAAGGGTCCCATACGTGAAATGGAGTGAGAAACAGGCCGGAGCGGAAGGCAGTTCTCAACTCACCTCTTGTTTATGAGGCTAGTACCCTTGCCCCGGGTGTGCCTGCAGGGCTAAAGCCAACCACCTAACTCAAAGGAACAACTCTGTAGAGATTTCCTGCTTCGGCTAAAGTAGCCATGCCGGAGGGTGGACGCATTTTGCTGTGTGCATGCGTGAGCGCACTGCAAGTGAGTCCAGACCCATTTTCCGTGTGGGACTCAGGCCCCGGCAGAAGGCAGAACATGACTCCCCACTTGTTTCCTGAGGCTAGCACTGCGGCCCCACTTTTGCATGGAAGTCTAATAGCAAGCGTTCTTTTTTTTAATTATTATTTAATGTTTTTATTGTTATGTTAATCCCCATACATTACATCATTAGTTTTAGATATAGTGTTCCATGGTTCATTGTTTGTGCATAACACCCAGTGCTCCATGCAGAACGTGCCCTGCTCAATACCCATCACCAGGCTAAGCCATCCTCCCAGCCCCCTCCCCTCTAGAACCCTCAGTTTGTTTTTCAGAGTCCATCATCTCTCATGGTTCTTCTCCCCCTCCGATTTTCCCCCCTTCATTCTTCCCCTCCTGCTGCATTCTTCTTCTTCTTTTTTTCTTTCTTAACATATATTGCATTATTTGTTTCAGAGGTACAGATCTGAGATTCAACAGTCTTGCACAATTCACAGCGCTTACCAGAACACATACCCTCCACAGTGTCCATCACCCAGTCACCCCATCCCTCCCACCCCACCCCCCACTCTAGCAACCCTCAGTTTGTTTCCTGAGATTAAGAATTCCTCATATCAGTGAGGTCATATGATACATGTCTTTCTCGGTTTGACTTATTTCGCTCAGCATGATACCCTCCAGTTCCATCCACGTCGTTGCAGATGGCAAGATCTCATTCCTTTTGATGGCTGCATAATATTCCATTGTATATATATATACCCCCTCTTCTTTATCCATTCATCTGTTGGTGGACATGGCTCTTTCCACAGTTTGGCTATTGTGGACATTCATAGCAAGCGTTCTAACTCGGAGAAACAACACTGAAGAGAAACCGTGCTTTAGCTACCGACGACCTCTATGTGGGAGGAAGCAGTTTAGGGTGTACGGTGGGTGAGAGCCTGGGGACGGGTTCCGTTTCGTGAAATCGAGGGAGAGACAGGCCGGAGAGAAGGCAGCTCTCAACTCAAACCATGGTTATGGGGCTAGTACCGTTGCCCCGGGTGTGTGTGCAGGCTTCATGAAAACTGCCTAACTCGAAGGAAAAACTCGCTGGAGAATCCATGCTTCAGCTAAAAGAGCCGCTCCTGAGGGTGGAAGCATTTTGTTGTGTGCGTGCATGAGAGCACTGCAAGGGAGTCCAAAGCTTTTTGTGAATGAGCCTCAGGCCCCAGCAGAAGGCAGAACACGACTCCCCATGTATTTCATCACGCTAGCACGGCAGCCCCACTTTTGCATGGAAGTCTAACAGCTAGTGTTCTCACTCGAAGAAACAACACTGTAGAGAAACCGTGCTTTAGCTACCGTCGACCTCTAGACGGAGGAAGCATTACACGGAGTACCGTGGCTGAGAGCCTGGGGAACGGGTTCCATACGTGAAACCAAGGGAGAAATAGGTCCGGGCACAAGGCACCTCTGGACTCAGCTCTTGCTACCTGAAGCTAAGACTACTGCTCCATGTGTGCTTGGAATGCTATGTGCTCGACCCTGACTGGGAAGAAACAAGCCTGTAAAGAATCCCAGCTGCAGCTCATTCGCCTACCAGGCTACTAACACCAAGAATCAATGCTGTAGCCTTACTGCGCTTTAGCTACCATTGCCGTTCCTGAAGCCGCAGGAGTTGTATAGTGCTCGTGTATGAGAGACCGGGGAAAGGGTCCCATACGTGAAATGGAGTGAGAAACAGGCCGGTGCGGAAGGCAGCTCTCAACTCACCTCTTGTTTATGAGGCTAGTCCCCTTGCCCCGGGTGTGCCTGCAGGCCATAAGCCAACCACCTAACTCAAAGGAACAACTCTGTAGGGAATTCCTGCTTCGGCTAAAAGAGCCATGCCTCAGGGTGGACGCATTGTGTGGTGTGCATGCGTGAGTGCACAGCAAGGGAGTCCAAAACCATTTTCCTTGTGAGACCCAGGCCCCGGAAGAAGCCAGAACACGACTCCCCACTTGCTCCATGAAACTACTACTGCGGCCCCACTTTTGAATGGAAGTCTAATAGCTAGCTTTCTAACTCGAACAAACAACACTGTAGACAAACCGTGCTTTAGCTACCGTCGACCTCTCTGTGGGCGAAGCAGTTTAGGGTGTACTGTGGCTGAGAGCCTGGGGACGGTTTCAATATCGTAATATCGGGGGAGAGACAGGCCGGTACAGAAGGCAGCTCTCAACCCACATCATGGTTATGGGGCTAGTACCGTTGCCCAGGGTAAACACAGCCACCTAACTCGAAGGAGAATCTCGGTTCAGAGCTTGTGCGTCAGGTCAAACAGCTGCTCCTGAGGGTGGCAGCATTTTGTTGTGTGCGTGCGTGAGAGCACTGCAAGGAAGTCCAAAGCTTTTTGCGAGCGAGACTCAGGCCCCAGCGAAAGGCAGAACACGACTCCCCATGTGTTTCATCACGCTAGCACGGCAGCCCCACTTTTGCATGGAAGTCTAATAGCTAGCGTTCTAACTCGAAGAAACTACACAGCAGAGAAACCGTGCTTTAGCTACCGTCGACCTCTCTGTGGGCGAAGCAGTTTAGGGTGTACTGTGGCTGAGAGCCTGGGCACAGTTTCAATATCATAATATCGGGGAGAGGCAGGCCGGTACAGAAGGCAGCTCTCAACACACATCATGGTTATGGGGCTGCTACCGTTCGCCAGGGTGTGTGTGCAGGCTTCAACACAGCCACCTAACTCGAAGGAAAACTTGATTGAGAGCCTGTGCTTCAGGTAAAACAGGTGCTCCTGAGGGTGGCAGCATTTTGTTGTGTGCGTGCGTGAGAGTAGTGCAAGGGAGTCCAAAGCTTTTTGCGAGTGAGACTCAGGCCCCAGCAAAAGGCAGAACACGACTCCCCATGTGTTTGACCAAGCTAGCACGGCAGCCCCACATTTGCATGGCAGTCTAATAGCTAGCGTTCTAACTCGAAGAAACAACACTGTAGAGAAACCGTGCTTTAGCTACCGTCGACCTCTCTGTGGGCGGAGCAGTTTAGGGTGTACTGTGGCTGAGAGCCTGGGGACGGTTTCAATATCGTAATATCGGGGAGAGACAGGCCGGTACAGAAGGCAGCTCTTAACTCACATCCTGGTTATGGGGCTAGTACCATTCGAGAGGGTGTGTGTGCCGCCTTAAACACAGCCACCTAACTCGAAGGAAAAACTCGGTTGAGAGCCTGTGCTGCAGGTAAAACAGCTGCTCCTGAGGGTGGCAGCATTTTGTGGTGTGCGTGCGTGAGAGCACTGCAAGGGAGTCCAAAGCTTTTTGCGAGTGAGACTCAGGCCCCTGCGAAAGGCAGAACACGACTCCCCATGTGTTTGACCAAGCTAGCACGGCAGCCCCACATTTGCATGGCAGTCTAATAGCTAGCGTTCTAACTCGAAGAAACAACACGGTAGAGAAATCGTGCTTTAGCTACCATCCACGTCTCTGAGGGAGGAAGCACTTTCCAGGCTACCGTGGGTGAGAGCCTGGGGAACGGGTTCCTTACGTGAGACCGAGGGAGAAGAAGTCCGGGCCAGAAGGCACCTCTCGACTCAGCTCTTGTTACCTGAAGCTAACACTACTGCTCCATGTGTGCATAGGAATGCTAAGTGCTCCACACTGTTTTGGCAGAAAGAAGCCGGTCAAGAATCCCAGCTTCAGCTCATTCGCCTCTCCACAGGGTGGCAGGATTTTCAACTCTGCTTGAGTGCAAACCCGGGGAATGAGTCCCAGCAGAATTCCGAGGCAGAAATAAGCATGGGCAGGAGGCAGCTATCGACTCAACTCTTGTTTCGGGAAACTAGATCGGCTCTCCCGTGTGTGCGTGTAGTCCTAAGTGCCATCCACCCAACGGAAAGGAACAAAAGTGCGGAGGACCCGTGCCTCAGCAAAGATCGCCCTTCCTGAGCGTGCACTTCATCTGTTGTGTGTTTTTGTGAAAGCATGAGAAATGGAACCTAAACGTAACTCGGAGTGAGAAGCAGGCCTGGAAGGAAGGCTGCTGTCGACTCCCCTCTTGTTTGAGGAGATTAGCACTGCTGTACCCTGTGTGCCTGGAAGCCTAGTTCCCAGGCTACTAACACCAAGAATCAATGCTATAGAGTTACTGCGCTTGAGTTAACATTGCCGTTCCTGAAGCCAGAGGAATTTGACAGTGCTCGTGTCTGTCTGAGAGCCCGGGGAAAGGGTCCCATACGTGAAATGGAGTGAGAAACAGGCCGGAGCGGAAGGCAGTTCTCAACTCACCTCTTGTTTATGAGGCTAGTACCCTTGCCCCGGGTGTGCCTGCAGGGCTAAAGCCAACCACCTAACTCAAAGGAACAACTCTGTAGAGATTTCCTGCTTCGGCTAAAGTAGCCATGCCGGAGGGTGGACGCATTTTGCTGTGTGCATGCGTGAGCGCACTGCAAGTGAGTCCAGACCCATTTTCCGTGTGGGACTCAGGCCCCGGCAGAAGGCAGAACATGACTCCCCACTTGTTTCCTGAGGCTAGCACTGCGGCCCCACTTTTGCATGGAAGTCTAATAGCAAGCGTTCTTTTTTTTAATTATTATTTAATGTTTTTATTGTTATGTTAATCCCCATACATTACATCATTAGTTTTAGATATAGTGTTCCATGGTTCATTGTTTGTGCATAACACCCAGTGCTCCATGCAGAACGTGCCCTGCTCAATACCCATCACCAGGCTAAGCCATCCTCCCAGCCCCCTCCCCTCTAGAACCCTCAGTTTGTTTTTCAGAGTCCATCATCTCTCATGGTTCTTCTCCCCCTCCGATTTTCCCCCCTTCATTCTTCCCCTCCTGCTACATTCTTCTTCTTCTTTTTTTCTTTCTTAACATATATTGCATTATTTGTTTCAGAGGTACAGATCTGAGATTCAACAGTCTTGCACAATTCACAGCGCTTACCAGAACACATACCCTCCACAGTGTCCAACACCCAGTGACCCCATCCCTCCCACCCCACCCCCCACTCTAGCAACCCTCAGTTTGTTTCCTGAGATTAAGAATTCCTCATATCAGTGAGGTCATATGATACATGTCTTTCTCGGTTTGACTTATTTCGCTCAGCATGATACCCTCCAGTTCCATCCACGTCGTTGCAGATGGCAAGATCTCATTCCTTTTGATGGCTGCATAATATTCCATTGTATATATATATATACCCCCTCTTCTTTATCCATTCATCTGTTGGTGGACATGGCTCTTTCCACAGTTTGGCTATTGTGGACATTCATAGCAAGCGTTCTAACTCGGAGAAACAACACTGAAGAGAAACCGTGCTTTAGCTACCGACGACCTCTATGTGGGAGGAAGCAGTTTAGGGTGTACGGTGGGTGAGAGCCTGGGGACGGGTTCCGTTTCGTGAAATCGAGGGAGAGACAGGCCGGAGAGAAGGCAGCTCTCAACTCAAACCATGGTTATGGGGCTAGTACCGTTGCCCCGGGTGTGTGTGCAGGCTTCATGAAAACTGCCTAACTCGAAGGAAAAACTCGCTGGAGAATCCATGCTTCAGCTAAAAGAGCCGCTCCTGAGGGTGGAAGCATTTTGTTGTGTGCGTGCATGAGAGCACTGCAAGGGAGTCCAAAGCTTTTTGTGAATGAGCCTCAGGCCCCAGCAGAAGGCAGAACACGACTCCCCATGTATTTCATCATGCTAGCACGGCAGCCCCACTTTTGCATGGAAGTCTAACAGCTAGTGTTCTCACTCGAAGAAACAACACTGTAGAGAAACCGTGCTTTAGCTACCGTCGACCTCTAGACGGAGGAAGCATTACACGGAGTACCGTGGCTGAGAGCCTGGGGAACGGGTTCCATACGTGAAACCAAGGGAGAAATAGGTCCGGGCACAAGGCACCTCTGGACTCAGCTCTTGCTACCTGAAGCTAAGACTACTGCTCCATGTGTGCTTGGAATGCTATGTGCTCGACCCTGACTGGGAAGAAACAAGCCTGTAAAGAATCCCAGCTGCAGCTCATTCGCCTACCAGGCTACTAACACCAAGAATCAATGCTGTAGCCTTACTGCGCTTTAGCTACCATTGCCGTTCCTGAAGCCGCAGGAGTTGTATAGTGCTCGTGTATGAGAGACCGGGGAAAGGGTCCCATACGTGAAATGGAGTGAGAAACAGGCCGGTGCGGAAGGCAGCTCTCAACTCACCTCTTGTTTATGAGGCTAGTCCCCTTGCCCCGGGTGTGCCTGCAGGCCATAAGCCAACCACCTAACTCAAAGGAACAACTCTGTAGGGAATTCCTGCTTCGGCTAAAAGAGCCATGCCTCAGGGTGGACGCATTGTGTGGTGTGCATGCGTGAGTGCACAGCAAGGGAGTCCAAAACCATTTTCCTTGTGAGACCCAGGCCCCGGAAGAAGCCAGAACACGACTCCCCACTTGCTCCATGAAACTACTACTGCGGCCCCACTTTTGAATGGAAGTCTAATAGCTAGCTTTCTAACTCGAACAAACAACACTGTAGACAAACCGTGCTTTAGCTACCGTCGACCTCTCTGTGGGCGAAGCAGTTTAGGGTGTACTGTGGCTGAGAGCCTGGGGACGGTTTCAATATCGTAATATCGGGGGAGAGACAGGCCGGTACAGAAGGCAGCTCTCAACCCACATCATGGTTATGGGGCTAGTACCGTTGCCCAGGGTAAACACAGCCACCTAACTCGAAGGAGAATCTCGGTTCAGAGCTTGTGCGTCAGGTCAAACAGCTGCTCCTGAGGGTGGCAGCATTTTGTGGTGTGCGTGCGTGAGAGCACTGCAAGGAAGTCCAAAGCTTTTTGCGAGCGAGACTCAGGCCCCAGCGAAAGGCAGAACACGACTCCCCATGTGTTTCATCACGCTAGCACGGCAGCCCCACTTTTGCATGGAAGTCTAATAGCTAGCGTTCTAACTCGAAGAAACTACACAGCAGAGAAACCGTGCTTTAGCTACCGTCGACCTCTCTGTGGGCGAAGCAGTTTAGGGTGTACTGTGGCTGAGAGCCTGGGCACAGTTTCAATATCATAATATCGGGGAGAGGCAGGCCGGTACAGAAGGCAGCTCTCAACACACATCATGGTTATGGGGCTGCTACCGTTCGCCAGGGTGTGTGTGCAGGCTTCAACACAGCCACCTAACTCGAAGGAAAACTTGATTGAGAGCCTGTGCTTCAGGTAAAACAGGTGCTCCTGAGGGTGGCAGCATTTTGTTGTGTGCGTGCGTGAGAGTAGTGCAAGGGAGTCCAAAGCTTTTTGCGAGTGAGACTCAGGCCCCAGCAAAAGGCAGAACACGACTCCCCATGTGTTTGACCAAGCTAGCACGGCAGCCCCACATTTGCATGGCAGTCTAATAGCTAGCGTTCTAACTCGAAGAAACAACACTGTAGAGAAACCGTGCTTTAGCTACCGTCGACCTCTCTGTGGGCGGAGCAGTTTAGGGTGTACTGTGGCTGAGAGCCTGGGGACGGTTTCAATATCGTAATATCGGGGAGAGACAGGCCGGTACAGAAGGCAGCTCTTAACTCACATCCTGGTTATGGGGCTAGTACCATTCGAGAGGGTGTGTGTGCCGCCTTAAACACAGCCACCTAACTCGAAGGAAAAACTCGGTTGAGAGCCTGTGCTGCAGGTAAAACAGCTGCTCCTGAGGGTGGCAGCATTTTGTGGTGTGCGTGCGTGAGAGCACTGCAAGGGAGTCCAAAGCTTTTTGCGAGTGAGACTCAGGCCCCTGCGAAAGGCAGAACACGACTCCCCATGTGTTTGACCAAGCTAGCACGGCAGCCCCACATTTGCATGGCAGTCTAATAGCTAGCGTTCTAACTCGAAGAAACAACACTGTAGGGAAACCGTGCTTTAGCTACCGTCGACCTCTCTGTGGGCGGAGCAGTTTAGGGTGTACTGTGGCTGAGAGCCTGGGGACGGTTTCAATATCGTAATATCGGGGAGAGACAGGCCGGTACAGAAGGCAGCTCTTAACTCACATCCTGGTTATGGGGCTAGTACCATTCGAGAGGGTGTGTGTGCCGCCTTAAACACAGCCACCTAACTCGAAGGAAAAACTCGGTTGAGAGCCTGTGCTGCAGGTAAAACAGCTGCTCCTGAGGGTGGCAGCATTTTGTGGTGTGCGTGCGTGAGAGCACTGCAAGGGAGTCCAAAGCTTTTTGCGAGTGAGACTCAGGCCCCTGCGAAAGGCAGAACACGACTCCCCATGTGTTTGACCAAGCTAGCACGGCAGCCCCACATTTGCATGGCAGTCTAATAGCTAGCGTTCTAACTCGAAGAAACAACACGGTAGAGAAATCGTGCTTTAGCTACCATCCACGTCTCTGAGGGAGGAAGCACTTTCCAGGCTACCGTGGGTGAGAGCCTGGGGAACGGGTTCCTTACGTGAGACCGAGGGAGAAGAAGTCCGGGCCAGAAGGCACCTCTCGACTCAGCTCTTGTTACCTGAAGCTAACACTACTGCTCCATGTGTGCATAGGAATGCTAAGTGCTCCACACTGTTTTGGCAGAAAGAAGCCGGTCAAGAATCCCAGCTTCAGCTCATTCGCCTCTCCACAGGGTGGCAGGATTTTCAACTCTGCTTGAGTGCAAACCCGGGGAATGAGTCCCAGCAGAATTCCGAGGCAGAAATAAGCATGGGCAGGAGGCAGCTATCGACTCAACTCTTGTTTCGGGAAACTAGATCGGCTCTCCCGTGTGTGCGTGTAGTCCTAAGTGCCATCCACCCAACGGAAAGGAACAAAAGTGCGGAGGACCCGTGCCTCAGCAAAGATCGCCCTTCCTGAGCGTGCACTTCATCTGTTGTGTGTTTTTGTGAAAGCATGAGAAATGGAACCTAAACGTAACTCGGAGTGAGAAGCAGGCCTGGAAGGAAGGCTGCTGTCGACTCCCCTCTTGTTTGAGGAGATTAGCACTGCTGTACCCTGTGTGCCTGGAAGCCTAGTTCCCAGGCTACTAACACCAAGAATCAATGCTATAGAGTTACTGCGCTTGAGTTAACATTGCCGTTCCTGAAGCCAGAGGAATTTGACAGTGCTCGTGTCTGTCTGAGAGCCCGGGGAAAGGGTCCCATACGTGAAATGGAGTGAGAAACAGGCCGGAGCGGAAGGCAGTTCTCAACTCACCTCTTGTTTATGAGGCTAGTACCCTTGCCCCGGGTGTGCCTGCAGGGCTAAAGCCAACCACCTAACTCAAAGGAACAACTCTGTAGAGATTTCCTGCTTCGGCTAAAGTAGCCATGCCGGAGGGTGGACGCATTTTGCTGTGTGCATGCGTGAGCGCACTGCAAGTGAGTCCAGACCCATTTTCCGTGTGGGACTCAGGCCCCGGCAGAAGGCAGAACATGACTCCCCACTTGTTTCCTGAGGCTAGCACTGCGGCCCCACTTTTGCATGGAAGTCTAATAGCAAGCGTTCTTTTTTTTAATTATTATTTAATGTTTTTATTGTTATGTTAATCCCCATACATTACATCATTAGTTTTAGATATAGTGTTCCATGGTTCATTGTTTGTGCATAACACCCAGTGCTCCATGCAGAACGTGCCCTGCTCAATACCCATCACCAGGCTAAGCCATCCTCCCAGCCCCCTCCCCTCTAGAACCCTCAGTTTGTTTTTCAGAGTCCATCATCTCTCATGGTTCTTCTCCCCCTCCGATTTTCCCCCCTTCATTCTTCCCCTCCTGCTACATTCTTCTTCTTCTTTTTTTCTTTCTTAACATATATTGCATTATTTGTTTCAGAGGTACAGATCTGAGATTCAACAGTCTTGCACAATTCACAGCGCTTACCAGAACACATACCCTCCACAGTGTCCAACACCCAGTGACCCCATCCCTCCCACCCCACCCCCCACTCTAGCAACCCTCAGTTTGTTTCCTGAGATTAAGAATTCCTCATATCAGTGAGGTCATATGATACATGTCTTTCTCGGTTTGACTTATTTCGCTCAGCATGATACCCTCCAGTTCCATCCACGTCGTTGCAGATGGCAAGATCTCATTCCTTTTGATGGCTGCATAATATTCCATTGTATATATATATATACCCCCTCTTCTTTATCCATTCATCTGTTGGTGGACATGGCTCTTTCCACAGTTTGGCTATTGTGGACATTCATAGCAAGCGTTCTAACTCGGAGAAACAACACTGAAGAGAAACCGTGCTTTAGCTACCGACGACCTCTATGTGGGAGGAAGCAGTTTAGGGTGTACGGTGGGTGAGAGCCTGGGGACGGGTTCCGTTTCGTGAAATCGAGGGAGAGACAGGCCGGAGAGAAGGCAGCTCTCAACTCAAACCATGGTTATGGGGCTAGTACCGTTGCCCCGGGTGTGTGTGCAGGCTTCATGAAAACTGCCTAACTCGAAGGAAAAACTCGCTGGAGAATCCATGCTTCAGCTAAAAGAGCCGCTCCTGAGGGTGGAAGCATTTTGTTGTGTGCGTGCATGAGAGCACTGCAAGGGAGTCCAAAGCTTTTTGTGAATGAGCCTCAGGCCCCAGCAGAAGGCAGAACACGACTCCCCATGTATTTCATCATGCTAGCACGGCAGCCCCACTTTTGCATGGAAGTCTAACAGCTAGTGTTCTCACTCGAAGAAACAACACTGTAGAGAAACCGTGCTTTAGCTACCGTCGACCTCTAGACGGAGGAAGCATTACACGGAGTACCGTGGCTGAGAGCCTGGGGAACGGGTTCCATACGTGAAACCAAGGGAGAAATAGGTCCGGGCACAAGGCACCTCTGGACTCAGCTCTTGCTACCTGAAGCTAAGACTACTGCTCCATGTGTGCTTGGAATGCTATGTGCTCGACCCTGACTGGGAAGAAACAAGCCTGTAAAGAATCCCAGCTGCAGCTCATTCGCCTACCAGGCTACTAACACCAAGAATCAATGCTGTAGCCTTACTGCGCTTTAGCTACCATTGCCGTTCCTGAAGCCGCAGGAGTTGTATAGTGCTCGTGTATGAGAGACCGGGGAAAGGGTCCCATACGTGAAATGGAGTGAGAAACAGGCCGGTGCGGAAGGCAGCTCTCAACTCACCTCTTGTTTATGAGGCTAGTCCCCTTGCCCCGGGTGTGCCTGCAGGCCATAAGCCAACCACCTAACTCAAAGGAACAACTCTGTAGGGAATTCCTGCTTCGGCTAAAAGAGCCATGCCTCAGGGTGGACGCATTGTGTGGTGTGCATGCGTGAGTGCACAGCAAGGGAGTCCAAAACCATTTTCCTTGTGAGACCCAGGCCCCGGAAGAAGCCAGAACACGACTCCCCACTTGCTCCATGAAACTACTACTGCGGCCCCACTTTTGAATGGAAGTCTAATAGCTAGCTTTCTAACTCGAACAAACAACACTGTAGACAAACCGTGCTTTAGCTACCGTCGACCTCTCTGTGGGCGAAGCAGTTTAGGGTGTACTGTGGCTGAGAGCCTGGGGACGGTTTCAATATCGTAATATCGGGGGAGAGACAGGCCGGTACAGAAGGCAGCTCTCAACCCACATCATGGTTATGGGGCTAGTACCGTTGCCCAGGGTAAACACAGCCACCTAACTCGAAGGAGAATCTCGGTTCAGAGCTTGTGCGTCAGGTCAAACAGCTGCTCCTGAGGGTGGCAGCATTTTGTGGTGTGCGTGCGTGAGAGCACTGCAAGGAAGTCCAAAGCTTTTTGCGAGCGAGACTCAGGCCCCAGCGAAAGGCAGAACACGACTCCCCATGTGTTTCATCACGCTAGCACGGCAGCCCCACTTTTGCATGGAAGTCTAATAGCTAGCGTTCTAACTCGAAGAAACTACACAGCAGAGAAACCGTGCTTTAGCTACCGTCGACCTCTCTGTGGGCGAAGCAGTTTAGGGTGTACTGTGGCTGAGAGCCTGGGCACAGTTTCAATATCATAATATCGGGGAGAGGCAGGCCGGTACAGAAGGCAGCTCTCAACACACATCATGGTTATGGGGCTGCTACCGTTCGCCAGGGTGTGTGTGCAGGCTTCAACACAGCCACCTAACTCGAAGGAAAACTTGATTGAGAGCCTGTGCTTCAGGTAAAACAGGTGCTCCTGAGGGTGGCAGCATTTTGTTGTGTGCGTGCGTGAGAGTAGTGCAAGGGAGTCCAAAGCTTTTTGCGAGTGAGACTCAGGCCCCAGCAAAAGGCAGAACACGACTCCCCATGTGTTTGACCAAGCTAGCACGGCAGCCCCACATTTGCATGGCAGTCTAATAGCTAGCGTTCTAACTCGAAGAAACAACACTGTAGAGAAACCGTGCTTTAGCTACCGTCGACCTCTCTGTGGGCGGAGCAGTTTAGGGTGTACTGTGGCTGAGAGCCTGGGGACGGTTTCAATATCGTAATATCGGGGAGAGACAGGCCGGTACAGAAGGCAGCTCTTAACTCACATCCTGGTTATGGGGCTAGTACCATTCGAGAGGGTGTGTGTGCCGCCTTAAACACAGCCACCTAACTCGAAGGAAAAACTCGGTTGAGAGCCTGTGCTGCAGGTAAAACAGCTGCTCCTGAGGGTGGCAGCATTTTGTGGTGTGCGTGCGTGAGAGCACTGCAAGGGAGTCCAAAGCTTTTTGCGAGTGAGACTCAGGCCCCTGCGAAAGGCAGAACACGACTCCCCATGTGTTTGACCAAGCTAGCACGGCAGCCCCACATTTGCATGGCAGTCTAATAGCTAGCGTTCTAACTCGAAGAAACAACACTGTAGGGAAACCGTGCTTTAGCTACCGTCGACCTCTCTGTGGGCGGAGCAGTTTAGGGTGTACTGTGGCTGAGAGCCTGGGGACGGTTTCAATATCGTAATATCGGGGAGAGACAGGCCGGTACAGAAGGCAGCTCTTAACTCACATCCTGGTTATGGGGCTAGTACCATTCGAGAGGGTGTGTGTGCCGCCTTAAACACAGCCACCTAACTCGAAGGAAAAACTCGGTTGAGAGCCTGTGCTGCAGGTAAAACAGCTGCTCCTGAGGGTGGCAGCATTTTGTGGTGTGCGTGCGTGAGAGCACTGCAAGGGAGTCCAAAGCTTTTTGCGAGTGAGACTCAGGCCCCTGCGAAAGGCAGAACACGACTCCCCATGTGTTTGACCAAGCTAGCACGGCAGCCCCACATTTGCATGGCAGTCTAATAGCTAGCGTTCTAACTCGAAGAAACAACACGGTAGAGAAATCGTGCTTTAGCTACCATCCACGTCTCTGAGGGAGGAAGCACTTTCCAGGCTACCGTGGGTGAGAGCCTGGGGAACGGGTTCCTTACGTGAGACCGAGGGAGAAGAAGTCCGGGCCAGAAGGCACCTCTCGACTCAGCTCTTGTTACCTGAAGCTAACACTACTGCTCCATGTGTGCATAGGAATGCTAAGTGCTCCACACTGTTTTGGCAGAAAGAAGCCGGTCAAGAATCCCAGCTTCAGCTCATTCGCCTCTCCACAGGGTGGCAGGATTTTCAACTCTGCTTGAGTGCAAACCCGGGGAATGAGTCCCAGCAGAATTCCGAGGCAGAAATAAGCATGGGCAGGAGGCAGCTATCGACTCAACTCTTGTTTCGGGAAACTAGATCGGCTCTCCCGTGTGTGCGTGTAGTCCTAAGTGCCATCCACCCAACGGAAAGGAACAAAAGTGCGGAGGACCCGTGCCTCAGCAAAGATCGCCCTTCCTGAGCGTGCACTTCATCTGTTGTGTGTTTTTGTGAAAGCATGAGAAATGGAACCTAAACGTAACTCGGAGTGAGAAGCAGGCCTGGAAGGAAGGCTGCTGTCGACTCCCCTCTTGTTTGAGGAGATTAGCACTGCTGTACCCTGTGTGCCTGGAAGCCTAGTTCCCAGGCTACTAACACCAAGAATCAATGCTATAGAGTTACTGCGCTTGAGTTAACATTGCCGTTCCTGAAGCCAGAGGAATTTGACAGTGCTCGTGTCTGTCTGAGAGCCCGGGGAAAGGGTCCCATACGTGAAATGGAGTGAGAAACAGGCCGGAGCGGAAGGCAGTTCTCAACTCACCTCTTGTTTATGAGGCTAGTACCCTTGCCCCGGGTGTGCCTGCAGGGCTAAAGCCAACCACCTAACTCAAAGGAACAACTCTGTAGAGATTTCCTGCTTCGGCTAAAGTAGCCATGCCGGAGGGTGGACGCATTTTGCTGTGTGCATGCGTGAGCGCACTGCAAGTGAGTCCAGACCCATTTTCCGTGTGGGACTCAGGCCCCGGCAGAAGGCAGAACATGACTCCCCACTTGTTTCCTGAGGCTAGCACTGCGGCCCCACTTTTGCATGGAAGTCTAATAGCAAGCGTTCTTTTTTTTAATTATTATTTAATGTTTTTATTGTTATGTTAATCCCCATACATTACATCATTAGTTTTAGATATAGTGTTCCATGGTTCATTGTTTGTGCATAACACCCAGTGCTCCATGCAGAACGTGCCCTGCTCAATACCCATCACCAGGCTAAGCCATCCTCCCAGCCCCCTCCCCTCTAGAACCCTCAGTTTGTTTTTCAGAGTCCATCATCTCTCATGGTTCTTCTCCCCCTCCGATTTTCCCCCCTTCATTCTTCCCCTCCTGCTACATTCTTCTTCTTCTTTTTTTCTTTCTTAACATATATTGCATTATTTGTTTCAGAGGTACAGATCTGAGATTCAACAGTCTTGCACAATTCACAGCGCTTACCAGAACACATACCCTCCACAGTGTCCAACACCCAGTGACCCCATCCCTCCCACCCCACCCCCCACTCTAGCAACCCTCAGTTTGTTTCCTGAGATTAAGAATTCCTCATATCAGTGAGGTCATATGATACATGTCTTTCTCGGTTTGACTTATTTCGCTCAGCATGATACCCTCCAGTTCCATCCACGTCGTTGCAGATGGCAAGATCTCATTCCTTTTGATGGCTGCATAATATTCCATTGTATATATATATATACCCCCTCTTCTTTATCCATTCATCTGTTGGTGGACATGGCTCTTTCCACAGTTTGGCTATTGTGGACATTCATAGCAAGCGTTCTAACTCGGAGAAACAACACTGAAGAGAAACCGTGCTTTAGCTACCGACGACCTCTATGTGGGAGGAAGCAGTTTAGGGTGTACGGTGGGTGAGAGCCTGGGGACGGGTTCCGTTTCGTGAAATCGAGGGAGAGACAGGCCGGAGAGAAGGCAGCTCTCAACTCAAACCATGGTTATGGGGCTAGTACCGTTGCCCCGGGTGTGTGTGCAGGCTTCATGAAAACTGCCTAACTCGAAGGAAAAACTCGCTGGAGAATCCATGCTTCAGCTAAAAGAGCCGCTCCTGAGGGTGGAAGCATTTTGTTGTGTGCGTGCATGAGAGCACTGCAAGGGAGTCCAAAGCTTTTTGTGAATGAGCCTCAGGCCCCAGCAGAAGGCAGAACACGACTCCCCATGTATTTCATCACGCTAGCACGGCAGCCCCACTTTTGCATGGAAGTCTAACAGCTAGTGTTCTCACTCGAAGAAACAACACTGTAGAGAAACCGTGCTTTAGCTACCGTCGACCTCTAGACGGAGGAAGCATTACACGGAGTACCGTGGCTGAGAGCCTGGGGAACGGGTTCCATACGTGAAACCAAGGGAGAAATAGGTCCGGGCACAAGGCACCTCTGGACTCAGCTCTTGCTACCTGAAGCTAAGACTACTGCTCCATGTGTGCTTGGAATGCTATGTGCTCGACCCTGACTGGGAAGAAACAAGCCTGTAAAGAATCCCAGCTGCAGCTCATTCGCCTACCAGGCTACTAACACCAAGAATCAATGCTGTAGCCTTACTGCGCTTTAGCTACCATTGCCGTTCCTGAAGCCGCAGGAGTTGTATAGTGCTCGTGTATGAGAGACCGGGGAAAGGGTCCCATACGTGAAATGGAGTGAGAAACAGGCCGGTGCGGAAGGCAGCTCTCAACTCACCTCTTGTTTATGAGGCTAGTCCCCTTGCCCCGGGTGTGCCTGCAGGCCATAAGCCAACCACCTAACTCAAAGGAACAACTCTGTAGGGAATTCCTGCTTCGGCTAAAAGAGCCATGCCTCAGGGTGGACGCATTGTGTGGTGTGCATGCGTGAGTGCACAGCAAGGGAGTCCAAAACCATTTTCCTTGTGAGACCCAGGCCCCGGAAGAAGCCAGAACACGACTCCCCACTTGCTCCATGAAACTACTACTGCGGCCCCACTTTTGAATGGAAGTCTAATAGCTAGCTTTCTAACTCGAACAAACAACACTGTAGACAAACCGTGCTTTAGCTACCGTCGACCTCTCTGTGGGCGAAGCAGTTTAGGGTGTACTGTGGCTGAGAGCCTGGGGACGGTTTCAATATCGTAATATCGGGGGAGAGACAGGCCGGTACAGAAGGCAGCTCTCAACCCACATCATGGTTATGGGGCTAGTACCGTTGCCCAGGGTAAACACAGCCACCTAACTCGAAGGAGAATCTCGGTTCAGAGCTTGTGCGTCAGGTCAAACAGCTGCTCCTGAGGGTGGCAGCATTTTGTTGTGTGCGTGCGTGAGAGCACTGCAAGGAAGTCCAAAGCTTTTTGCGAGCGAGACTCAGGCCCCAGCGAAAGGCAGAACACGACTCCCCATGTGTTTCATCACGCTAGCACGGCAGCCCCACTTTTGCATGGAAGTCTAATAGCTAGCGTTCTAACTCGAAGAAACTACACAGCAGAGAAACCGTGCTTTAGCTACCGTCGACCTCTCTGTGGGCGAAGCAGTTTAGGGTGTACTGTGGCTGAGAGCCTGGGCACAGTTTCAATATCATAATATCGGGGAGAGGCAGGCCGGTACAGAAGGCAGCTCTCAACACACATCATGGTTATGGGGCTGCTACCGTTCGCCAGGGTGTGTGTGCAGGCTTCAACACAGCCACCTAACTCGAAGGAAAACTTGATTGAGAGCCTGTGCTTCAGGTAAAACAGGTGCTCCTGAGGGTGGCAGCATTTTGTTGTGTGCGTGCGTGAGAGTAGTGCAAGGGAGTCCAAAGCTTTTTGCGAGTGAGACTCAGGCCCCAGCAAAAGGCAGAACACGACTCCCCATGTGTTTGACCAAGCTAGCACGGCAGCCCCACATTTGCATGGCAGTCTAATAGCTAGCGTTCTAACTCGAAGAAACAACACTGTAGAGAAACCGTGCTTTAGCTACCGTCGACCTCTCTGTGGGCGGAGCAGTTTAGGGTGTACTGTGGCTGAGAGCCTGGGGACGGTTTCAATATCGTAATATCGGGGAGAGACAGGCCGGTACAGAAGGCAGCTCTTAACTCACATCCTGGTTATGGGGCTAGTACCATTCGAGAGGGTGTGTGTGCCGCCTTAAACACAGCCACCTAACTCGAAGGAAAAACTCGGTTGAGAGCCTGTGCTGCAGGTAAAACAGCTGCTCCTGAGGGTGGCAGCATTTTGTGGTGTGCGTGCGTGAGAGCACTGCAAGGGAGTCCAAAGCTTTTTGCGAGTGAGACTCAGGCCCCTGCGAAAGGCAGAACACGACTCCCCATGTGTTTGACCAAGCTAGCACGGCAGCCCCACATTTGCATGGCAGTCTAATAGCTAGCGTTCTAACTCGAAGAAACAACACTGTAGGGAAACCGTGCTTTAGCTACCGTCGACCTCTCTGTGGGCGGAGCAGTTTAGGGTGTACTGTGGCTGAGAGCCTGGGGACGGTTTCAATATCGTAATATCGGGGAGAGACAGGCCGGTACAGAAGGCAGCTCTTAACTCACATCCTGGTTATGGGGCTAGTACCATTCGAGAGGGTGTGTGTGCCGCCTTAAACACAGCCACCTAACTCGAAGGAAAAACTCGGTTGAGAGCCTGTGCTGCAGGTAAAACAGCTGCTCCTGAGGGTGGCAGCATTTTGTGGTGTGCGTGCGTGAGAGCACTGCAAGGGAGTCCAAAGCTTTTTGCGAGTGAGACTCAGGCCCCTGCGAAAGGCAGAACACGACTCCCCATGTGTTTGACCAAGCTAGCACGGCAGCCCCACATTTGCATGGCAGTCTAATAGCTAGCGTTCTAACTCGAAGAAACAACACGGTAGAGAAATCGTGCTTTAGCTACCATCCACGTCTCTGAGGGAGGAAGCACTTTCCAGGCTACCGTGGGTGAGAGCCTGGGGAACGGGTTCCTTACGTGAGACCGAGGGAGAAGAAGTCCGGGCCAGAAGGCACCTCTCGACTCAGCTCTTGTTACCTGAAGCTAACACTACTGCTCCATGTGTGCATAGGAATGCTAAGTGCTCCACACTGTTTTGGCAGAAAGAAGCCGGTCAAGAATCCCAGCTTCAGCTCATTCGCCTCTCCACAGGGTGGCAGGATTTTCAACTCTGCTTGAGTGCAAACCCGGGGAATGAGTCCCAGCAGAATTCCGAGGCAGAAATAAGCATGGGCAGGAGGCAGCTATCGACTCAACTCTTGTTTCGGGAAACTAGATCGGCTCTCCCGTGTGTGCGTGTAGTCCTAAGTGCCATCCACCCAACGGAAAGGAACAAAAGTGCGGAGGACCCGTGCCTCAGCAAAGATCGCCCTTCCTGAGCGTGCACTTCATCTGTTGTGTGTTTTTGTGAAAGCATGAGAAATGGAACCTAAACGTAACTCGGAGTGAGAAGCAGGCCTGGAAGGAAGGCTGCTGTCGACTCCCCTCTTGTTTGAGGAGATTAGCACTGCTGTACCCTGTGTGCCTGGAAGCCTAGTTCCCAGGCTACTAACACCAAGAATCAATGCTATAGAGTTACTGCGCTTGAGTTAACATTGCCGTTCCTGAAGCCAGAGGAATTTGACAGTGCTCGTGTCTGTCTGAGAGCCCGGGGAAAGGGTCCCATACGTGAAATGGAGTGAGAAACAGGCCGGAGCGGAAGGCAGTTCTCAACTCACCTCTTGTTTATGAGGCTAGTACCCTTGCCCCGGGTGTGCCTGCAGGGCTAAAGCCAACCACCTAACTCAAAGGAACAACTCTGTAGAGATTTCCTGCTTCGGCTAAAGTAGCCATGCCGGAGGGTGGACGCATTTTGCTGTGTGCATGCGTGAGCGCACTGCAAGTGAGTCCAGACCCATTTTCCGTGTGGGACTCAGGCCCCGGCAGAAGGCAGAACATGACTCCCCACTTGTTTCCTGAGGCTAGCACTGCGGCCCCACTTTTGCATGGAAGTCTAATAGCAAGCGTTCTTTTTTTTAATTATTATTTAATGTTTTTATTGTTATGTTAATCCCCATACATTACATCATTAGTTTTAGATATAGTGTTCCATGGTTCATTGTTTGTGCATAACACCCAGTGCTCCATGCAGAACGTGCCCTGCTCAATACCCATCACCAGGCTAAGCCATCCTCCCAGCCCCCTCCCCTCTAGAACCCTCAGTTTGTTTTTCAGAGTCCATCATCTCTCATGGTTCTTCTCCCCCTCCGATTTTCCCCCCTTCATTCTTCCCCTCCTGCTACATTCTTCTTCTTCTTTTTTTCTTTCTTAACATATATTGCATTATTTGTTTCAGAGGTACAGATCTGAGATTCAACAGTCTTGCACAATTCACAGCGCTTACCAGAACACATACCCTCCACAGTGTCCAACACCCAGTGACCCCATCCCTCCCACCCCACCCCCCACTCTAGCAACCCTCAGTTTGTTTCCTGAGATTAAGAATTCCTCATATCAGTGAGGTCATATGATACATGTCTTTCTCGGTTTGACTTATTTCGCTCAGCATGATACCCTCCAGTTCCATCCACGTCGTTGCAGATGGCAAGATCTCATTCCTTTTGATGGCTGCATAATATTCCATTGTATATATATATATACCCCCTCTTCTTTATCCATTCATCTGTTGGTGGACATGGCTCTTTCCACAGTTTGGCTATTGTGGACATTCATAGCAAGCGTTCTAACTCGGAGAAACAACACTGAAGAGAAACCGTGCTTTAGCTACCGACGACCTCTATGTGGGAGGAAGCAGTTTAGGGTGTACGGTGGGTGAGAGCCTGGGGACGGGTTCCGTTTCGTGAAATCGAGGGAGAGACAGGCCGGAGAGAAGGCAGCTCTCAACTCAAACCATGGTTATGGGGCTAGTACCGTTGCCCCGGGTGTGTGTGCAGGCTTCATGAAAACTGCCTAACTCGAAGGAAAAACTCGCTGGAGAATCCATGCTTCAGCTAAAAGAGCCGCTCCTGAGGGTGGAAGCATTTTGTTGTGTGCGTGCATGAGAGCACTGCAAGGGAGTCCAAAGCTTTTTGTGAATGAGCCTCAGGCCCCAGCAGAAGGCAGAACACGACTCCCCATGTATTTCATCACGCTAGCACGGCAGCCCCACTTTTGCATGGAAGTCTAACAGCTAGTGTTCTCACTCGAAGAAACAACACTGTAGAGAAACCGTGCTTTAGCTACCGTCGACCTCTAGACGGAGGAAGCATTACACGGAGTACCGTGGCTGAGAGCCTGGGGAACGGGTTCCATACGTGAAACCAAGGGAGAAATAGGTCCGGGCAGAAGGCACCTCTGGACTCAGCTCTTGCTACCTGAAGCTAAGACTACTGCTCCATGTGTGCTTGGAATGCTATGTGCTCGACCCTGACTGGGAAGAAACAAGCCTGTAAAGAATCCCAGCTGCAGCTCATTCGCCTACCAGGCTACTAACACCAAGAATCAATGCTGTAGCCTTACTGCGCTTTAGCTACCATTGCCGTTCCTGAAGCCGCAGGAGTTGTATAGTGCTCGTGTATGAGAGACCGGGGAAAGGGTCCCATACGTGAAATGGAGTGAGAAACAGGCCGGTGCGGAAGGCAGCTCTCAACTCACCTCTTGTTTATGAGGCTAGTCCCCTTGCCCCGGGTGTGCCTGCAGGCCATAAGCCAACCACCTAACTCAAAGGAACAACTCTGTAGGGAATTCCTGCTTCGGCTAAAAGAGCCATGCCTCAGGGTGGACGCATTGTGTGGTGTGCATGCGTGAGTGCACAGCAAGTGAGTCCAAAACCATTTTCCTTGTGAGACCCAGGCCCCGGAAGAAGCCAGAACACGACTCCCCACTTGCTCCATGAAACTACTACTGCGGCCCCACTTTTGAATGGAAGTCTAATAGCTAGCTTTCTAACTCGAACAAACAACACTGTAGACAAACCGTGCTTTAGCTACCGTCGACCTCTCTGTGGGCGAAGCAGTTTAGGGTGTACTGTGGCTGAGAGCCTGGGGACGGTTTCAATATCGTAATATCGGGGGAGAGACAGGCCGGTACAGAAGGCAGCTCTCAACCCACATCATGGTTATGGGGCTAGTACCGTTGCCCAGGGTAAACACAGCCACCTAACTCGAAGGAGAATCTCGGTTCAGAGCTTGTGCGTCAGGTCAAACAGCTGCTCCTGAGGGTGGCAGCATTTTGTTGTGTGCGTGCGTGAGAGCACTGCAAGGAAGTCCAAAGCTTTTTGCGAGCGAGACTCAGGCCCCAGCGAAAGGCAGAACACGACTCCCCATGTGTTTCATCACGCTAGCACGGCAGCCCCACTTTTGCATGGAAGTCTAATAGCTAGCGTTCTAACTCGAAGAAACTACACAGCAGAGAAACCGTGCTTTAGCTACCGTCGACCTCTCTGTGGGCGAAGCAGTTTAGGGTGTACTGTGGCTGAGAGCCTGGGCACAGTTTCAATATCATAATATCGGGGAGAGGCAGGCCGGTACAGAAGGCAGCTCTCAACACACATCATGGTTATGGGGCTGCTACCGTTCGCCAGGGTGTGTGTGCAGGCTTCAACACAGCCACCTAACTCGAAGGAAAACTTGATTGAGAGCCTGTGCTTCAGGTAAAACAGGTGCTCCTGAGGGTGGCAGCATTTTGTTGTGTGCGTGCGTGAGAGTAGTGCAAGGGAGTCCAAAGCTTTTTGCGAGTGAGACTCAGGCCCCAGCAAAAGGCAGAACACGACTCCCCATGTGTTTGACCAAGCTAGCACGGCAGCCCCACATTTGCATGGCAGTCTAATAGCTAGCGTTCTAACTCGAAGAAACAACACTGTAGAGAAACCGTGCTTTAGCTACCGTCGACCTCTCTGTGGGCGGAGCAGTTTAGGGTGTACTGTGGCTGAGAGCCTGGGGACGGTTTCAATATCGTAATATCGGGGAGAGACAGGCCGGTACAGAAGGCAGCTCTTAACTCACATCCTGGTTATGGGGCTAGTACCATTCGAGAGGGTGTGTGTGCCGCCTTAAACACAGCCACCTAACTCGAAGGAAAAACTCGGTTGAGAGCCTGTGCTGCAGGTAAAACAGCTGCTCCTGAGGGTGGCAGCATTTTGTGGTGTGCGTGCGTGAGAGCACTGCAAGGGAGTCCAAAGCTTTTTGCGAGTGAGACTCAGGCCCCTGCGAAAGGCAGAACACGACTCCCCATGTGTTTGACCAAGCTAGCACGGCAGCCCCACATTTGCATGGCAGTCTAATAGCTAGCGTTCTAACTCGAAGAAACAACACGGTAGAGAAATCGTGCTTTAGCTACCATCCACGTCTCTGAGGGAGGAAGCACTTTCCAGGCTACCGTGGGTGAGAGCCTGGGGAACGGGTTCCTTACGTGAGACCGAGGGAGAAGAAGTCCGGGCCAGAAGGCACCTCTCGACTCAGCTCTTGTTACCTGAAGCTAACACTACTGCTCCATGTGTGCATAGGAATGCTAAGTGCTCCACACTGTTTTGGCAGAAAGAAGCCGGTCAAGAATCCCAGCTTCAGCTCATTCGCCTCTCCACAGGGTGGCAGGATTTTCAACTCTGCTTGAGTGCAAACCTGGGGAATGAGTCCCAGCAGAATTCCGAGGCAGAAATAAGCATGGGCAGGAGGCAGCTATCGACTCAACTCTTGTTTCGGGAAACTAGATCGGCTCTCCCGTGTGTGCGTGTAGTCCTAAGTGCCATCCACCCAACGGAAAGGAACAAAAGTGCGGAGGACCCGTGCCTCAGCAAAGATCGCCCTTCCTGAGCGTGCACTTCATCTGTTGTGTGTTTTTGTGAAAGCATGAGAAATGGAACCTAAACGTAACTCGGAGTGAGAAGCAGGCCTGGAAGGAAGGCTGCTGTCGACTCCCCTCTTGTTTGAGGAGATTAGCACTGCTGTACCCTGTGTGCCTGGAAGCCTAGTTCCCAGGCTACTAACACCAAGAATCAATGCTATAGAGTTACTGCGCTTGAGTTAACATTGCCGTTCCTGAAGCCAGAGGAATTTGACAGTGCTCGTGTCTGTCTGAGAGCCCGGGGAAAGGGTCCCATACGTGAAATGGAGTGAGAAACAGGCCGGAGCGGAAGGCAGTTCTCAACTCACCTCTTGTTTATGAGGCTAGTACCCTTGCCCCGGGTGTGCCTGCAGGGCTAAAGCCAACCACCTAACTCAAAGGAACAACTCTGTAGAGATTTCCTGCTTCGGCTAAAGTAGCCATGCCGGAGGGTGGACGCATTTTGCTGTGTGCATGCGTGAGCGCACTGCAAGTGAGTCCAGACCCATTTTCCGTGTGGGACTCAGGCCCCGGCAGAAGGCAGAACATGACTCCCCACTTGTTTCCTGAGGCTAGCACTGCGGCCCCACTTTTGCATGGAAGTCTAATAGCAAGCGTTCTTTTTTTTAATTATTATTTAATGTTTTTATTGTTATGTTAATCCCCATACATTACATCATTAGTTTTAGATATAGTGTTCCATGGTTCATTGTTTGTGCATAACACCCAGTGCTCCATGCAGAACGTGCCCTGCTCAATACCCATCACCAGGCTAAGCCATCCTCCCAGCCCCCTCCCCTCTAGAACCCTCAGTTTGTTTTTCAGAGTCCATCATCTCTCATGGTTCTTCTCCCCCTCCGATTTTCCCCCCTTCATTCTTCCCCTCCTGCTACATTCTTCTTCTTCTTTTTTTCTTTCTTAACATATATTGCATTATTTGTTTCAGAGGTACAGATCTGAGATTCAACAGTCTTGCACAATTCACAGCGCTTACCAGAACACATACCCTCCACAGTGTCCAACACCCAGTGACCCCATCCCTCCCACCCCACCCCCCACTCTAGCAACCCTCAGTTTGTTTCCTGAGATTAAGAATTCCTCATATCAGTGAGGTCATATGATACATGTCTTTCTCGGTTTGACTTATTTCGCTCAGCATGATACCCTCCAGTTCCATCCACGTCGTTGCAGATGGCAAGATCTCATTCCTTTTGATGGCTGCATAATATTCCATTGTATATATATATATACCCCCTCTTCTTTATCCATTCATCTGTTGGTGGACATGGCTCTTTCCACAGTTTGGCTATTGTGGACATTCATAGCAAGCGTTCTAACTCGGAGAAACAACACTGAAGAGAAACCGTGCTTTAGCTACCGACGACCTCTATGTGGGAGGAAGCAGTTTAGGGTGTACGGTGGGTGAGAGCCTGGGGACGGGTTCCGTTTCGTGAAATCGAGGGAGAGACAGGCCGGAGAGAAGGCAGCTCTCAACTCAAACCATGGTTATGGGGCTAGTACCGTTGCCCCGGGTGTGTGTGCAGGCTTCATGAAAACTGCCTAACTCGAAGGAAAAACTCGCTGGAGAATCCATGCTTCAGCTAAAAGAGCCGCTCCTGAGGGTGGAAGCATTTTGTTGTGTGCGTGCATGAGAGCACTGCAAGGGAGTCCAAAGCTTTTTGTGAATGAGCCTCAGGCCCCAGCAGAAGGCAGAACACGACTCCCCATGTATTTCATCACGCTAGCACGGCAGCCCCACTTTTGCATGGAAGTCTAACAGCTAGTGTTCTCACTCGAAGAAACAACACTGTAGAGAAACCGTGCTTTAGCTACCGTCGACCTCTAGACGGAGGAAGCATTACACGGAGTACCGTGGCTGAGAGCCTGGGGAACGGGTTCCATACGTGAAACCAAGGGAGAAATAGGTCCGGGCACAAGGCACCTCTGGACTCAGCTCTTGCTACCTGAAGCTAAGACTACTGCTCCATGTGTGCTTGGAATGCTATGTGCTCGACCCTGACTGGGAAGAAACAAGCCTGTAAAGAATCCCAGCTGCAGCTCATTCGCCTACCAGGCTACTAACACCAAGAATCAATGCTGTAGCCTTACTGCGCTTTAGCTACCATTGCCGTTCCTGAAGCCGCAGGAGTTGTATAGTGCTCGTGTATGAGAGACCGGGGAAAGGGTCCCATACGTGAAATGGAGTGAGAAACAGGCCGGTGCGGAAGGCAGCTCTCAACTCACCTCTTGTTTATGAGGCTAGTCCCCTTGCCCCGGGTGTGCCTGCAGGCCATAAGCCAACCACCTAACTCAAAGGAACAACTCTGTAGGGAATTCCTGCTTCGGCTAAAAGAGCCATGCCTCAGGGTGGACGCATTGTGTGGTGTGCATGCGTGAGTGCACAGCAAGGGAGTCCAAAACCATTTTCCTTGTGAGACCCAGGCCCCGGAAGAAGCCAGAACACGACTCCCCACTTGCTCCATGAAACTACTACTGCGGCCCCACTTTTGAATGGAAGTCTAATAGCTAGCTTTCTAACTCGAACAAACAACACTGTAGACAAACCGTGCTTTAGCTACCGTCGACCTCTCTGTGGGCGAAGCAGTTTAGGGTGTACTGTGGCTGAGAGCCTGGGGACGGTTTCAATATCGTAATATCGGGGGAGAGACAGGCCGGTACAGAAGGCAGCTCTCAACCCACATCATGGTTATGGGGCTAGTACCGTTGCCCAGGGTAAACACAGCCACCTAACTCGAAGGAGAATCTCGGTTCAGAGCTTGTGCGTCAGGTCAAACAGCTGCTCCTGAGGGTGGCAGCATTTTGTTGTGTGCGTGCGTGAGAGCACTGCAAGGAAGTCCAAAGCTTTTTGCGAGCGAGACTCAGGCCCCAGCGAAAGGCAGAACACGACTCCCCATGTGTTTCATCACGCTAGCACGGCAGCCCCACTTTTGCATGGAAGTCTAATAGCTAGCGTTCTAACTCGAAGAAACTACACAGCAGAGAAACCGTGCTTTAGCTACCGTCGACCTCTCTGTGGGCGAAGCAGTTTAGGGTGTACTGTGGCTGAGAGCCTGGGCACAGTTTCAATATCATAATATCGGGGAGAGGCAGGCCGGTACAGAAGGCAGCTCTCAACACACATCATGGTTATGGGGCTGCTACCGTTCGCCAGGGTGTGTGTGCAGGCTTCAACACAGCCACCTAACTCGAAGGAAAACTTGATTGAGAGCCTGTGCTTCAGGTAAAACAGGTGCTCCTGAGGGTGGCAGCATTTTGTTGTGTGCGTGCGTGAGAGTAGTGCAAGGGAGTCCAAAGCTTTTTGCGAGTGAGACTCAGGCCCCAGCAAAAGGCAGAACACGACTCCCCATGTGTTTGACCAAGCTAGCACGGCAGCCCCACATTTGCATGGCAGTCTAATAGCTAGCGTTCTAACTCGAAGAAACAACACTGTAGAGAAACCGTGCTTTAGCTACCGTCGACCTCTCTGTGGGCGGAGCAGTTTAGGGTGTACTGTGGCTGAGAGCCTGGGGACGGTTTCAATATCGTAATATCGGGGAGAGACAGGCCGGTACAGAAGGCAGCTCTTAACTCACATCCTGGTTATGGGGCTAGTACCATTCGAGAGGGTGTGTGTGCCGCCTTAAACACAGCCACCTAACTCGAAGGAAAAACTCGGTTGAGAGCCTGTGCTGCAGGTAAAACAGCTGCTCCTGAGGGTGGCAGCATTTTGTGGTGTGCGTGCGTGAGAGCACTGCAAGGGAGTCCAAAGCTTTTTGCGAGTGAGACTCAGGCCCCTGCGAAAGGCAGAACACGACTCCCCATGTGTTTGACCAAGCTAGCACGGCAGCCCCACATTTGCATGGCAGTCTAATAGCTAGCGTTCTAACTCGAAGAAACAACACTGTAGAGAAACCGTGCTTTAGCTACCGTCGACCTCTCTGTGGGCGGAGCAGTTTAGGGTGTACTGTGGCTGAGAGCCTGGGGACGGTTTCAATATCGTAATATCGGGGAGAGACAGGCCGGTACAGAAGGCAGCTCTTAACTCACATCCTGGTTATGGGGCTAGTACCATTCGAGAGGGTGTGTGTGCCGCCTTAAACACAGCCACCTAACTCGAAGGAAAAACTCGGTTGAGAGCCTGTGCTGCAGGTAAAACAGCTGCTCCTGAGGGTGGCAGCATTTTGTGGTGTGCGTGCGTGAGAGCACTGCAAGGGAGTCCAAAGCTTTTTGCGAGTGAGACTCAGGCCCCTGCGAAAGGCAGAACACGACTCCCCATGTGTTTGACCAAGCTAGCACGGCAGCCCCACATTTGCATGGCAGTCTAATAGCTAGCGTTCTAACTCGAAGAAACAACACGGTAGAGAAATCGTGCTTTAGCTACCATCCACGTCTCTGAGGGAGGAAGCACTTTCCAGGCTACCGTGGGTGAGAGCCTGGGGAACGGGTTCCTTACGTGAGACCGAGGGAGAAGAAGTCCGGGCCACAAGGCACCTCTCGACTCAGCTCTTGTTACCTGAAGCTAACACTACTGCTCCATGTGTGCATAGGAATGCTAAGTGCTCCACACTGTTTTGGCAGAAAGAAGCCGGTCAAGAATCCCAGCTTCAGCTCATTCGCCTCTCCACAGGGTGGCAGGATTTTCAACTCTGCTTGAGTGCAAACCTGGGGAATGAGTCCCAGCAGAATTCCGAGGCAGAAATAAGCATGGGCAGGAGGCAGCTATCGACTCAACTCTTGTTTCGGGAAACTAGATCGGCTCTCCCGTGTGTGCGTGTAGTCCTAAGTGCCATCCACCCAACGGAAAGGAACAAAAGTGCGGAGGACCCGTGCCTCAGCAAAGATCGCCCTTCCTGAGCGTGCACTTCATCTGTTGTGTGTTTTTGTGAAAGCATGAGAAATGGAACCTAAACGTAACTCGGAGTGAGAAGCAGGCCTGGAAGGAAGGCTGCTGTCGACTCCCCTCTTGTTTGAGGAGATTAGCACTGCTGTACCCTGTGTGCCTGGAAGCCTAGTTCCCAGGCTACTAACACCAAGAATCAATGCTATAGAGTTACTGCGCTTGAGTTAACATTGCCGTTCCTGAAGCCAGAGGAATTTGACAGTGCTCGTGTCTGTCTGAGAGCCCGGGGAAAGGGTCCCATACGTGAAATGGAGTGAGAAACAGGCCGGAGCGGAAGGCAGTTCTCAACTCACCTCTTGTTTATGAGGCTAGTACCCTTGCCCCGGGTGTGCCTGCAGGGCTAAAGCCAACCACCTAACTCAAAGGAACAACTCTGTAGAGATTTCCTGCTTCGGCTAAAGTAGCCATGCCGGAGGGTGGACGCATTTTGCTGTGTGCATGCGTGAGCGCACTGCAAGTGAGTCCAGACCCATTTTCCGTGTGGGACTCAGGCCCCGGCAGAAGGCAGAACATGACTCCCCACTTGTTTCCTGAGGCTAGCACTGCGGCCCCACTTTTGCATGGAAGTCTAATAGCAAGCGTTCTTTTTTTTAATTATTATTTAATGTTTTTATTGTTATGTTAATCCCCATACATTACATCATTAGTTTTAGATATAGTGTTCCATGGTTCATTGTTTGTGCATAACACCCAGTGCTCCATGCAGAACGTGCCCTGCTCAATACCCATCACCAGGCTAAGCCATCCTCCCAGCCCCCTCCCCTCTAGAACCCTCAGTTTGTTTTTCAGAGTCCATCATCTCTCATGGTTCTTCTCCCCCTCCGATTTTCCCCCCTTCATTCTTCCCCTCCTGCTGCATTCTTCTTCTTCTTTTTTTCTTTCTTAACATATATTGCATTATTTGTTTCAGAGGTACAGATCTGAGATTCAACAGTCTTGCACAATTCACAGCGCTTACCAGAACACATACCCTCCACAGTGTCCATCACCCAGTCACCCCATCCCTCCCACCCCACCCCCCACTCTAGCAACCCTCAGTTTGTTTCCTGAGATTAAGAATTCCTCATATCAGTGAGGTCATATGATGCATGTCTTTCTCGGTTTGACTTATTTCGCTCAGCATGATACCCTCCAGTTCCATCCACGTCGTTGCAGATGGCAAGATCTCATTCCTTTTGATGGCTGCATAATATTCCATTGTATATATATATATACCCCCTCTTCTTTATCCATTCATCTGTTGGTGGACATGGCTCTTTCCACAGTTTGGCTATTGTGGACATTCATAGCAAGCGTTCTAACTCGGAGAAACAACACTGAAGAGAAACCGTGCTTTAGCTACCGACGACCTCTATGTGGGAGGAAGCAGTTTAGGGTGTACGGTGGGTGAGAGCCTGGGGACGGGTTCCGTTTCGTGAAATCGAGGGAGAGACAGGCCGGAGAGAAGGCAGCTCTCAACTCAAACCATGGTTATGGGGCTAGTACCGTTGCCCCGGGTGTGTGTGCAGGCTTCATGAAAACTGCCTAACTCGAAGGAAAAACTCGCTGGAGAATCCATGCTTCAGCTAAAAGAGCCGCTCCTGAGGGTGGAAGCATTTTGTTGTGTGCGTGCATGAGAGCACTGCAAGGGAGTCCAAAGCTTTTTGTGAATGAGCCTCAGGCCCCAGCAGAAGGCAGAACACGACTCCCCATGTATTTCATCACGCTAGCACGGCAGCCCCACTTTTGCATGGAAGTCTAACAGCTAGTGTTCTCACTCGAAGAAACAACACTGTAGAGAAACCGTGCTTTAGCTACCGTCGACCTCTAGACGGAGGAAGCATTACACGGAGTACCGTGGCTGAGAGCCTGGGGAACGGGTTCCATACGTGAAACCAAGGGAGAAATAGGTCCGGGCACAAGGCACCTCTGGACTCAGCTCTTGCTACCTGAAGCTAAGACTACTGCTCCATGTGTGCTTGGAATGCTATGTGCTCGACCCTGACTGGGAAGAAACAAGCCTGTAAAGAATCCCAGCTGCAGCTCATTCGCCTACCAGGCTACTAACACCAAGAATCAATGCTGTAGCCTTACTGCGCTTTAGCTACCATTGCCGTTCCTGAAGCCGCAGGAGTTGTATAGTGCTCGTGTATGAGAGACCGGGGAAAGGGTCCCATACGTGAAATGGAGTGAGAAACAGGCCGGTGCGGAAGGCAGCTCTCAACTCACCTCTTGTTTATGAGGCTAGTCCCCTTGCCCCGGGTGTGCCTGCAGGCCATAAGCCAACCACCTAACTCAAAGGAACAACTCTGTAGGGAATTCCTGCTTCGGCTAAAAGAGCCATGCCTCAGGGTGGACGCATTGTGTGGTGTGCATGCGTGAGTGCACAGCAAGGGAGTCCAAAACCATTTTCCTTGTGAGACCCAGGCCCCGGAAGAAGCCAGAACACGACTCCCCACTTGCTCCATGAAACTACTACTGCGGCCCCACTTTTGAATGGAAGTCTAATAGCTAGCTTTCTAACTCGAACAAACAACACTGTAGACAAACCGTGCTTTAGCTACCGTCGACCTCTCTGTGGGCGAAGCAGTTTAGGGTGTACTGTGGCTGAGAGCCTGGGGACGGTTTCAATATCGTAATATCGGGGGAGAGACAGGCCGGTACAGAAGGCAGCTCTCAACCCACATCATGGTTATGGGGCTAGTACCGTTGCCCAGGGTAAACACAGCCACCTAACTCGAAGGAGAATCTCGGTTCAGAGCTTGTGCGTCAGGTCAAACAGCTGCTCCTGAGGGTGGCAGCATTTTGTTGTGTGCGTGCGTGAGAGCACTGCAAGGAAGTCCAAAGCTTTTTGCGAGCGAGACTCAGGCCCCAGCGAAAGGCAGAACACGACTCCCCATGTGTTTCATCACGCTAGCACGGCAGCCCCACTTTTGCATGGAAGTCTAATAGCTAGCGTTCTAACTCGAAGAAACTACACAGCAGAGAAACCGTGCTTTAGCTACCGTCGACCTCTCTGTGGGCGAAGCAGTTTAGGGTGTACTGTGGCTGAGAGCCTGGGCACAGTTTCAATATCATAATATCGGGGAGAGGCAGGCCGGTACAGAAGGCAGCTCTCAACACACATCATGGTTATGGGGCTGCTACCGTTCGCCAGGGTGTGTGTGCAGGCTTCAACACAGCCACCTAACTCGAAGGAAAACTTGATTGAGAGCCTGTGCTTCAGGTAAAACAGGTGCTCCTGAGGGTGGCAGCATTTTGTTGTGTGCGTGCGTGAGAGTAGTGCAAGGGAGTCCAAAGCTTTTTGCGAGTGAGACTCAGGCCCCAGCAAAAGGCAGAACACGACTCCCCATGTGTTTGACCAAGCTAGCACGGCAGCCCCACATTTGCATGGCAGTCTAATAGCTAGCGTTCTAACTCGAAGAAACAACACTGTAGAGAAACCGTGCTTTAGCTACCGTCGACCTCTCTGTGGGCGGAGCAGTTTAGGGGGTACTGTGGCTGAGAGCCTGGGGACGGTTTCAATATCGTAATATCGGGGAGAGACAGGCCGGTACAGAAGGCAGCTCTTAACTCACATCCTGGTTATGGGGCTAGTACCATTCGAGAGGGTGTGTGTGCCGCCTTAAACACAGCCACCTAACTCGAAGGAAAAACTCGGTTGAGAGCCTGTGCTGCAGGTAAAACAGCTGCTCCTGAGGGTGGCAGCATTTTGTGGTGTGCGTGCGTGAGAGCACTGCAAGGGAGTCCAAAGCTTTTTGCGAGTGAGACTCAGGCCCCTGCGAAAGGCAGAACACGACTCCCCATGTGTTTGACCAAGCTAGCACAGCAGCCCCACATTTGCATGGCAGTCTAATAGCTAGCGTTCTAACTCGAAGAAACAACACGGTAGAGAAATCGTGCTTTAGCTACCATCCACGTCTCTGAGGGAGGAAGCACTTTCCAGGCTACCGTGGGTGAGAGCCTGGGGAACGGGTTCCTTACGTGAGACCGAGGGAGAAGAAGTCCGGGCCACAAGGCACCTCTCGACTCAGCTCTTGTTACCTGAAGCTAACGCTACTGCTCCATGTGTGCATAGGAATGCTAAGTGCTCCACACTGTTTTGGCAGAAAGAAGCCGGTCAAGAATCCCAGCTTCAGCTCATTCGCCTCTCCACAGGGTGGCAGGATTTTCAACTCTGCTTGAGTGCAAACCTGGGGAATGAGTCCCAGCAGAATTCCGAGGCAGAAATAAGCATGGGCAGGAGGCAGCTATCGACTCAACTCTTGTTTCGGGAAACTAGATCGGCTCTCCCGTGTGTGCGTGTAGTCCTAAGTGCCATCCACCCAACGGAAAGGAACAAAAGTGCGGAGGACCCGTGCCTCAGCAAAGATCGCCCTTCCTGAGCGTGCACTTCATCTGTTGTGTGTTTTTGTGAAAGCATGAGAAATGGAACCTAAACGTAACTCGGAGTGAGAAGCAGGCCTGGAAGGAAGGCTGCTGTCGACTCCCCTCTTGTTTGAGGAGATTAGCACTGCTGTACCCTGTGTGCCTGGAAGCCTAGTTCCCAGGCTACTAACACCAAGAATCAATGCTATAGAGTTACTGCGCTTGAGTTAACATTGCCGTTCCTGAAGCCAGAGGAATTTGACAGTGCTCGTGTCTGTCTGAGAGCCCGGGGAAAGGGTCCCATACGTGAAATGGAGTGAGAAACAGGCCGGAGCGGAAGGCAGTTCTCAACTCACCTCTTGTTTATGAGGCTAGTACCCTTGCCCCGGGTGTGCCTGCAGGGCTAAAGCCAACCACCTAACTCAAAGGAACAACTCTGTAGAGATTTCCTGCTTCGGCTAAAGTAGCCATGCCGGAGGGTGGACGCATTTTGCTGTGTGCATGCGTGAGCGCACTGCAAGTGAGTCCAGACCCATTTTCCGTGTGGGACTCAGGCCCCGGCAGAAGGCAGAACATGACTCCCCACTTGTTTCCTGAGGCTAGCACTGCGGCCCCACTTTTGCATGGAAGTCTAATAGCAAGCGTTCTTTTTTTTAATTATTATTTAATGTTTTTATTGTTATGTTAATCCCCATACATTACATCATTAGTTTTAGATATAGTGTTCCATGGTTCATTGTTTGTGCATAACACCCAGTGCTCCATGCAGAACGTGCCCTGCTCAATACCCATCACCAGGCTAAGCCATCCTCCCAGCCCCCTCCCCTCTAGAACCCTCAGTTTGTTTTTCAGAGTCCATCATCTCTCATGGTTCTTCTCCCCCTCCGATTTTCCCCCCTTCATTCTTCCCCTCCTGCTGCATTCTTCTTCTTCTTTTTTTCTTTCTTAACATATATTGCATTATTTGTTTCAGAGGTACAGATCTGAGATTCAACAGTCTTGCACAATTCACAGCGCTTACCAGAACACATACCCTCCACAGTGTCCATCACCCAGTCACCCCATCCCTCCCACCCCACCCCCCACTCTAGCAACCCTCAGTTTGTTTCCTGAGATTAAGAATTCCTCATATCAGTGAGGTCATATGATACATGTCTTTCTCGGTTTGACTTATTTCGCTCAGCATGATACCCTCCAGTTCCATCCACGTCGTTGCAGATGGCAAGATCTCATTCCTTTTGATGGCTGCATAATATTCCATTGTATATATATATACCCCCTCTTCTTTATCCATTCATCTGTTGGTGGACATGGCTCTTTCCACAGTTTGGCTATTGTGGACATTCATAGCAAGCGTTCTAACTCGGAGAAACAACACTGAAGAGAAACCGTGCTTTAGCTACCGACGACCTCTATGTGGGAGGAAGCAGTTTAGGGTGTACGGTGGGTGAGAGCCTGGGGACGGGTTCCGTTTCGTGAAATCGAGGGAGAGACAGGCCGGAGAGAAGGCAGCTCTCAACTCAAACCATGGTTATGGGGCTAGTACCGTTGCCCCGGGTGTGTGTGCAGGCTTCATGAAAACTGCCTAACTCGAAGGAAAAACTCGCTGGAGAATCCATGCTTCAGCTAAAAGAGCCGCTCCTGAGGGTGGAAGCATTTTGTTGTGTGCGTGCATGAGAGCACTGCAAGGGAGTCCAAAGCTTTTTGTGAATGAGCCTCAGGCCCCAGCAGAAGGCAGAACACGACTCCCCATGTATTTCATCACGCTAGCACGGCAGCCCCACTTTTGCATGGAAGTCTAACAGCTAGTGTTCTCACTCGAAGAAACAACACTGTAGAGAAACCGTGCTTTAGCTACCGTCGACCTCTAGACGGAGGAAGCATTACACGGAGTACCGTGGCTGAGAGCCTGGGGAACGGGTTCCATACGTGAAACCAAGGGAGAAATAGGTCCGGGCACAAGGCACCTCTGGACTCAGCTCTTGCTACCTGAAGCTAAGACTACTGCTCCATGTGTGCTTGGAATGCTATGTGCTCGACCCTGACTGGGAAGAAACAAGCCTGTAAAGAATCCCAGCTGCAGCTCATTCGCCTACCAGGCTACTAACACCAAGAATCAATGCTGTAGCCTTACTGCGCTTTAGCTACCATTGCCGTTCCTGAAGCCGCAGGAGTTGTATAGTGCTCGTGTATGAGAGACCGGGGAAAGGGTCCCATACGTGAAATGGAGTGAGAAACAGGCCGGTGCGGAAGGCAGCTCTCAACTCACCTCTTGTTTATGAGGCTAGTCCCCTTGCCCCGGGTGTGCCTGCAGGCCATAAGCCAACCACCTAACTCAAAGGAACAACTCTGTAGGGAATTCCTGCTTCGGCTAAAAGAGCCATGCCTCAGGGTGGACGCATTGTGTGGTGTGCATGCGTGAGTGCACAGCAAGGGAGTCCAAAACCATTTTCCTTGTGAGACCCAGGCCCCGGAAGAAGCCAGAACACGACTCCCCACTTGCTCCATGAAACTACTACTGCGGCCCCACTTTTGAATGGAAGTCTAATAGCTAGCTTTCTAACTCGAACAAACAACACTGTAGACAAACCGTGCTTTAGCTACCGTCGACCTCTCTGTGGGCGAAGCAGTTTAGGGTGTACTGTGGCTGAGAGCCTGGGGACGGTTTCAATATCGTAATATCGGGGGAGAGACAGGCCGGTACAGAAGGCAGCTCTCAACCCACATCATGGTTATGGGGCTAGTACCGTTGCCCAGGGTAAACACAGCCACCTAACTCGAAGGAGAATCTCGGTTCAGAGCTTGTGCGTCAGGTCAAACAGCTGCTCCTGAGGGTGGCAGCATTTTGTTGTGTGCGTGCGTGAGAGCACTGCAAGGAAGTCCAAAGCTTTTTGCGAGCGAGACTCAGGCCCCAGCGAAAGGCAGAACACGACTCCCCATGTGTTTCATCACGCTAGCACGGCAGCCCCACTTTTGCATGGAAGTCTAATAGCTAGCGTTCTAACTCGAAGAAACTACACAGCAGAGAAACCGTGCTTTAGCTACCGTCGACCTCTCTGTGGGCGAAGCAGTTTAGGGTGTACTGTGGCTGAGAGCCTGGGCACAGTTTCAATATCATAATATCGGGGAGAGGCAGGCCGGTACAGAAGGCAGCTCTCAACACACATCATGGTTATGGGGCTGCTACCGTTCGCCAGGGTGTGTGTGCAGGCTTCAACACAGCCACCTAACTCGAAGGAAAACTTGATTGAGAGCCTGTGCTTCAGGTAAAACAGGTGCTCCTGAGGGTGGCAGCATTTTGTTGTGTGCGTGCGTGAGAGTAGTGCAAGGGAGTCCAAAGCTTTTTGCGAGTGAGACTCAGGCCCCAGCAAAAGGCAGAACACGACTCCCCATGTGTTTGACCAAGCTAGCACGGCAGCCCCACATTTGCATGGCAGTCTAATAGCTAGCGTTCTAACTCGAAGAAACAACACTGTAGAGAAACCGTGCTTTAGCTACCGTCGACCTCTCTGTGGGCGGAGCAGTTTAGGGTGTACTGTGGCTGAGAGCCTGGGGACGGTTTCAATATCGTAATATCGGGGAGAGACAGGCCGGTACAGAAGGCAGCTCTTAACTCACATCCTGGTTATGGGGCTAGTACCATTCGAGAGGGTGTGTGTGCCGCCTTAAACACAGCCACCTAACTCGAAGGAAAAACTCGGTTGAGAGCCTGTGCTGCAGGTAAAACAGCTGCTCCTGAGGGTGGCAGCATTTTGTGGTGTGCGTGCGTGAGAGCACTGCAAGGGAGTCCAAAGCTTTTT